>NC_037673.1:6400092-6610646 GCF_003255815.1 Theropithecus gelada | reverse complement strand
AAAAGTCAGGAAACAACAGGTGCTGGAGAGGATGTGGAGAAATAGGAACACTTTTACACTGTTGGTGGGATTGTAAACTAGTTCAACCATTATGGAAAACAGTATGGCGATTCCTCAAGGATCTAGAACTAGATGTACCATATGACCCAGCCATCCCATTACTGGGGATATACCCAAAGGATTATAAATTATGCTGCTATAAAGACACATGCACACGTATGTTTATTGCAGCACTATTCACAATAGCAAAGACTTGGAATCAACCCAAATGTCCATCAGTGACAGATTGGATTAAGAAAATGTGGCACATATACACCATGGAATACTATGCATCCATAAAAAAGGATGAGTTTGCGTCCTTTGTAGGGACATGGATGCAGCTGGAAACCATCATTCTTAGCAAACTATCACAAGAACAGAAAACCAAACACCGCATGTTCTCACTCATAGGTGGGAACTGAACAATGAGATCACTTGGACTCAGGAAGGGGAACATCACACACCGGGGCCTATCATGGGGAGGGGGGAGGGGGGAGGGATTGCATTGGGAGTTATACCTGATGTAAATGACGAGTTGATGGGTGCAGCAGACCAACATGGCACAAGTATACATATGTAACAAACCTGCACGTTATGCACATGTACCCTACAACTTAAAGTATAATAATAATAAATAAATTAAAAAAAAAAAAAAAGAAAAGAAAAAACTACTTTCAATTTCATATGGAACCAAAAAGATCCCATATAGCCAAGACAATCCTAAGCAAAGATCAAAGCTGGAGGCATCATGCTACCTGACTTCAAACTATACTACAAGGTTACAGTAACTAAAACAGCATGGTACTGGTACCAAAACAGATACATAGACCAATTGAACAGAGCAGAAACCTCAGAAAAAACACCACACATCTACAACCATCTGATCTTTGAGAAACCTGACAAAAACAAGCAATGGGGAAAGGATTCCCTATTTAATAAATGGTGCTGAGATAGCTGGCTAGCCATACGCAGAAAACTGAAACTGGACCCCTTCTTTACACCTTATACAAAAATTAACCAAGATGGATTAAAGACTTAAATATAAAACTGAAAATCGTAAAACCCCCAGAAGAAAACCTAGGCTATGCCATCAGGACATAGGCATGAGCAAAGACTTCATGACTAAAACACCAAAAGTAATTGCAACAAAAGCCAAAATTGAAACGGGATCTAATTAAACTAAAGAGCTTCTGCACGGCAAAAGAAACTATCATCAGAGTGAACAGGCAACCGACAGAATGGAAGAAAAATTTTGCAGACTACCCATCTGACAAAGGTCTAATATCCAGAATCTACAAGGAACGTAAACAAATTTACAAGAAAAAACAAGCCCATCAAAAAGTGGGTGAAGGATATGGACAGACATTTCTCAAAAGAAGACATTTATATGGCCAAAAAAACATGAAAAAAAGCTCATCATCACTGATCATTAGAGAAATGCACCTCAAAACCACAATGAAATACCATTTCATGCCAGTCAGAATGGTGGTTATTAAAAAGTCAGGAAACAATAGATGCTGGCGAAGCTGTGGGGAAATAGGAACGCTTTTACACTGTTGATGGGAGTGTAAATTAGTTCAACCATTGTGGAAGACAGTGTGGTGATTCCTCAAGGATCTAGAACCAGAAATACAATTTGACCCAGCAATTCCATTACTGAGTATATACCCAAAGGATTATAAATCATTCTACTATAAAGACACATGCACATGTATGTTTACTGCAGCACTATGTACAAGGGCTTAGACTTGGAACCAACCCAAATGCCCATCAATGATAGACTGGATTTTTAAAAAATGTGGCACATATACACCGTGGAATACTATGCAGCCATAAAAAAGAATGAGTTCATGTCCTTTACAGGGACATGGAGGAAGCTGGAAGCCATCATTCTCAGAAAACTGACACAGGAACAAAAAGCCAAACACCACATGTTCTCACTCAGAAGTGGGAGCTGAACAATGAAAACACATGGACACAGGGAGGGGAACAACACACACCGGGGCCTGTTGGTGGGTTGGGGGACACTTGTCCTCCCACCCACTGACAGGAGAGCATTAGGACAAATACCTAACGCATGCAGGGCTTAAAACCTAGATGACGGGTTGATGGGTGCAGCAAACCACCATGACACATGTATACCTATGTAACAAACCTGCACATTCTACACATGTATCAAAGAACTTTAAATAAATAAATAAATTGTATTAAATATGTTCTTCCAGCTATTTGAAAATATACAATAAATTGTTGTTAATTGTAGTCACCGTATAATGCCATAGAACACACTAGAACTTATTCCTCCTGTCTAACTGGACTTTCGTACCCATTAGCTAATCTTTATCTTTCCCCACTCCCCACTATGCAGACCCACCTCTGGAAACCACTATCCTACTTTCTACTTCTATGAGATCAACTTTTTAAGTTTCCATATATGAGTGACAACCTGCAGTGTTTACCTTTCTGTGCCTGGCTTATTTCACTCAACACATGTCCTCCAAGCTCATCCATGTTGCTGAAAATAACAGAACTTCACTCTTTTGTACGGCTAAACAGTATTTACATGCCCATGTTTATTGCAGCACTACTCATAATAGCTATTTATTAAGTATTTTCCCAAACTATCTGCCATAGATGTATCTTTATATGTTCATTTATGTATATAGTAGTGTTGTTGATTGTGTTTTAACTTATTTACATGGGGATTATGCAGTACATCTCTGCATGGCATCACATTCTCTACATACACTCCACCCTATTTATCCATTCCCCTACTGCTGAGCACCAAGATTCCTCCAATTCTTGGCTACAGAGACCATGTCTTCTTGGATGTCTGAGCAGATTCTTGGCAAATATAAAAGGAGAAGAGTTACTTTGAGTACATCTACATACCCAGCTTCACTAAACACTGCCAGATTGCTTTCCAAAGTGGCTGTGCCAGTGTTTACCACTAGCAGGTGTGCAGGAGAACCTTACTACCAATTCTGCCGTAGTCCACCAGCATTATTGGAAATTATTTCTCCTTAGTCAATCAGCACATTTTTTATTTGTACATTTTCTTATTACTTCATCAAGTAATAAGCTCATTTTGCCAGAGCATTATCTATGTTAATCTTTTGGGGTTTTAATTTTATTTGCCCAATTTTTTTTTCTTGTTGCTGTTTTCTTTTTTTTTAATTTGGTGATGAGGGATTCTAGTATAGCTTACTAAATCATATTGATCTACCAAGTTAAAATAAGGGCTAGTTCTAATGACAATTGTATATTTCTCCATTCCTCCATATAACCCTGACAGCTCTTAAATATTTTGAGACCACATTATCAGGTTTCATAGCTTCGTTACTTTTTTTTTGTCTTGATTCTTTACATCAAGCAGGAACAAATACCAGTTTTGAGTAGTTTCTTAGCTCTAGATGCAAAATCTCTATCTTTTCTTCATTAAGTGTTTCATCTTAAAATTTTGCCTCTGTCTGATATTGAAGTTGCTGCATTGGCTTTGAGTTCAAATGTATATTCTTTGCATCCCTTTACCGAACCTTTCTATATTTTTTGTTGTTGTTGAGTCTCTTCTGTCTCTATCTGAAAATAAACTGTGATTTCTTATAATACAAACTGAATTTTTTTTCAAAATTCAATCTACACACTTTAAATACTGTAAGTATTTAACCCACTTAAATGTGTTGTTCTTATTGTTGTATCAGGACATATTTTAGCCATCTTATTTTATGTTTTCCACCTACCGTGCTTAATTGGTTTGTTTCTTGTCCTCTCTTTTCTAACCTTGCTTTTTTTTATACAGTTATCTTCTGCTGGTCTGAAAATTACATGTCCCATTTCTGTTTTTCTGGTGCTCATCCTGAAACAATTGAGGCCATACTTTCAGTTATTTCTCTACACAAATGTCTGCAGCTCACCAAAATCCATGGTTTTCCTGTACAAAAAAAATGGCTCCAAAGATTCACTCACCTCCCACCAGATGTCGCATCCCACCTACCCCTGACTAACATACTGGTATTATGCAAATTTTGCTCCAAATGGCAAGAGGGTATTTATTTATTCTTGCATCCATTGCTTATTTACACAACAGTAACATATACCAATTACTTTACTTGTCTGTATCCTCTATTTTTCATTGTTTTCTTCTAGATTTATTTCTCTTTCTGCTAGAATAGATCTTCTAAAAGGTTTTACAGATAAGACCTATACAGAATAAAATGCATGAGTCTTTATATGTCTAGCAAAATTTTTATATTACTATCATTAATTTAAATGACAGCTTTTTCTTTAACACTTGAAGATTCCATTTTCTTCTTGCATCCAGTGATGCTAATGAGATTTTTAGATCAATCTGCTTTTTATCTATTCCTAGACTATCTGATATTTTTCTCTCTGAAAAATTTTATAATCATCCCTTTATTTTGATTACAATTTTACATTAATATGCCTAAGAGTGTGTGCAAGTTGTATTTCATTGCCATTACTTTATTTTGGAGTTTTTAATTTATCTTTGTCACTGGCTCCTCTACGAGTTTTTATACTGATATATTTATCTTTTTTAAAATTTTGTATATTTTATTTCAATAGGTTTTGGGGAAACAGGTGATGTTTGTTTACATGAATAAGTAAGTTACTTAGTGGTGATTTCTGAGACTTCGGTGCACCCATCACCCAAACAGTGTACACTGTACCCAGTGGGTAGTCTTTTATCCTTTCCCACCCCCCACCCTTTCCCCCAAGTCCCCAAAGTCCAATGTATCATTCTTATGCCTTTGTGTCCTCATAGCTTAGCTCCCATCTATGAGTGAGAACATATGATACTTGGTTTTCCATTCCTGAGTTACTTCACTTAGAATGATAGTTTCCAATTCCACCCAAGTTGCTGCAGATGCCATTATTTCATTCCTTTTTATGGCTGAGTGGTATTCCATCGTATTTATATACCACATTTTCTTTATACACTCGTTGATTGATGGAAATTTAGGATGGTTTCATATTTTTGCAATTGCAAATTTTGTTGCTATAAACATGTCTTTGCAAGTATCTTTTCCGTATAACGACTTCTTTTCTTCTGAGTAGGTACCTGGAAGTGGGATTGCTAGATCAAATGATAGAGCTACTTTTAGTTCTTTAAGGAATTTCCACACTGTTTCACATAGTGGTTGTGTGAGTTCACATTCCCACCGACAGTGTAAAAGTGTTCCCTTTTCACCCCATCCCCACCAACATCTATTTTTTCTTTTTTTCTTTTTTTTTTTTTTTTTTTTTTTTTTTTTTGTTATGGCCATTCTTGCAGGAGTGAGGTGGTAACGCATTGCGGTTTTGATTTGCATTTCCCTGATAATTAGTAATGTTGAGAATTTTTCCATATGCTTGTTGGTTATCTCTTTTGAGAATTGTCTATTCATGTCCTTAGCCCACTTTTTGATGGGATTGTTTGTTTTTTCTTGCTGATTTGTTTGAGTTCTTTGTAGATTCTGGATATTATTCTTTTTTCAGATGTATCGATTGTGAAGATTTTCTCCCACTCTGCGGGTTGCCTGTTAACTCTGCTGATTATTTCTTTTGCTGTGTAGAAGCTTTTTAGTTTAATTAAGTCCCATCAATTTATCTTTCTCTTTTGTTGCATTTGCTTTGGGGTTCTCGGTCATAAAGTTTTTGCCTAAGCCAGTGTCTAGAAGGGTTTTTCTGATGTTATCTTCTAGAATCTGTATGGTTTCAGGTCTTAGATTTAAGTCTTGGATCCATCATGGGTTGATTTTTGTATAAGGTGAGAGATGAGGATCCAGTTTCATTCTTCTACATGTGGCTGGCCAGTTATCCCAGCACCATTTGTTGAATAGAGTATCCTTTCCCCACTTTATGTTTTTGTTTGCTTTGTTGAAGATCAGTTGGCTGTAAGTATTTGACTTTATTTCTGGGTTCTCTGTTCTGTTTCATTGGTCTACGTGCCTATGTTTATGCCAGTACCATGCTGTTTGGTGACTATTGCCTTATAGTATAGCTTAAAGTCAGGTAATGTGATGCCTCTAGATTTGATCTTCTTACTTAATTTTGCTTTGGCTACATGGACTCTTTTTCCATATGAATTTTAGGATTGTTTTTCTTAAAAAAGACATCACGTCATTCTGTGAAGAACGATGGTGGTATTTTGCTGGAAATTGCATGGAATTTATAGATTGCTTTTGACAGTATGGTCATTTTCACAATATTTATTCTACCCATCCATGAGCATGGGATGTATTTCTATTTGTTGGTGGTGTTTGTGATTTCTTTCAGCATTGTTTTGTAGTTTTCCTTGGATCTTTCACGTCCTTGGTTAGGTATAGTCCTGAGGTGGGTTTTTTTGGGTTGGGGGATTTTTGTTTGTTTGTTTTTTCAGATATTGTGAAAAGGGTTAAGTTCTTGATTTTGATTCTCTGCCTGGTTGCTGCTGGTATATAGCAGAGCTACTGATTTATGTATATTAATTTTGTATCCTGAAACTTTGCTGAATTCATTTGCTAGTTCTAGGAGCTTTTTGAATGAGTCTCTAGGGTTTTTTAGGTATACAATCATATCATCAGTGCACAGTGACAATTTGACTTCCTCTTTACAGATTTGGATGCCCTTTATTTCTTTCTCTTCCTTAATTGCTCTGGCTAGGACTTGCAGTACTATGTTGAATGTAAGTGGTGAAAGTGGGTGTCCTTGTGTTCCTCCAGTTCTCGGGGGAATGCTTTCAACTTTTCCCCATTCTATACTGATGTATTTTTCTTTACATCTGGGAATACTGGGTTGTTAGTGCTTCCAATATGATCTCCCATCCATGTTTTGTTTTATTTTCTTCCAAGACACCTAGTAGACAGATATACTCTTCTGTTTTTGTTGCTCTCATCACTTTGAAGGCTCCATCCCAGTTTCCCAGTCATCAAGCTCATTACTGATTCTGCAGTGACTCCCTTTGATCACTGAATCAGTCCATTTAAGTTTTTCTTATTATTTTAATGCTTACGCTTTGATGATTCAATGTATCCACTTGATTCTTCCTTATGAACACTTGTTCATAATTCATATTGCCAATATTCTCCCTTATCTTTTTGCAGATAATTATAACATTTATTTTAAATTTATGTTCTTAGGTTTGGGATGATTTTGTCTGATCTCCTAGAGGCTGATTCATTGGTTGCCTGTCATCTGGCTCATCATGTTTCCCTGTCAGCTCCTCTTTGCTGCCACAGGATGGTCCACTGTCTCAGCTAGAGCTACTGACTGGGAGAAGGCCCAAGAATTTGAGGGGTAGCAGGAGCAGCTCTCAAGGCAGAGAACCACTCATACTTCTGACCCCACCAAGGTACAAGGTGCACCTAGCCCACAAAGCACCTTCCAGTCCCAACATCCTCTGCTCAGACAGGATTCATGTCCAAGCCATTCCTTCTTGTCATTTCTCAGAATGTTTTGCAAGGCAAAGTTGGAATGCAAGACACAGAAGGGCAGCCCTCCTGCCACTTCCTCTCATTGCATTTTGCTCCCTAATCCTCCTGGACCATTCCCTAAACATTACCCTTCTCTTTAACTGGTATGATTGTTTCCAGAGCCCACCATCATAGTGGGAAATCTGTCTTCTGGGAAGTAGATGGAAGCTCACACAGCTCCTTGGGAAAATAGATTGATTGTCTCATTGGCAGGGCTTTGCCCACCTAATCATGGGTATCTCCTAAACTTGCAAGTTGAAGGTGGGGGCATCTACCAGGCTAGACCAGACTGGCCTGCCTAGATTACAACTCCAACCTCACACTCTCACCCAGAGTCATGTGGAAAGGAGTAAAAAAGGGTCATCTTCCATGTGTGGGTTTCCTGGTGATCTTCTGCTCCTCACCATTATTTCTTCCTTACAGAGGAGCACAGATACCTGCTTTCCCAGGTTTCTCACAGATTTTGTTTTATTTTTTCAACTGGACTTTCTTTTCTTTCAATCTCTTCCCCTCTCTTGCTGTTGCTCCTGAGATGGGTATCTGAGAAGCCCATGCCCATGCATTATTACCTAGTCTTTTTCCACAATTAAAATAAATAAAACTCCCCTGGAAAATTAAGTAAGTATTGATATTCATGACCAAAAAATAAAAGTAGTTCTTATGATGTAATGCCAATATATTTAAGCTGTGGGGCTACTGATTTGATTTGTGTAAGCATAAACACATCCACCTCGCAATCTTTGTGCAGTGGCCGTTCATGATGGCATCTCTGTGGATGACTCCCTCTGTGTTTGCCCCAGGGCGTCTGTATAGACCAGGTTTTGTCACCCAAAGAGTGAGAATATAAAAAGTGTGCTTCATTCTATCAGGTTTCTGAACATCTAATTGGCATATTCCTATCAACAACAGCTTTATTTCTTTTAAATAAAGAAACTCTTTCAACTCTTCAACTCTTCTTTTAAAATGAGAGTACAAAATTTACAAGAGATCAAAGCACTGAAAAATCAAAATCTTGCAAAGGGCCATGCCTGGAGGTTTCCTTCCCTGTGTGCTCTCTAGGGATTGTGCCTGATTCCTGGGTGGGTTTTCGGGCTTTCCTTCGCTTAGTCTCAGATGTGCATGAATCACTTCCTACTCTACTGCTGTTGTCATTGGCATAAATACCATTGTAACGGCATTAATGGAGTAATTCTGCAATTGCAATCAATTGCTTTTCAATTTCCTATACCTATGAATACAGCAGAAGTAAAGTTGTATATCCTTTTATAATTTACTCTTGTATCGTCACACATATTCCCACATGCTACTATTTAGACTTCATACTTATCTTTTCCATATGGTTTAATATCCTACCAAATGTATTTATTATACTCTATTTTATACTCCCACGTTTTTACCTTCACAATTTTAACAGCATTTCAAATATCACTTTTTACAATAATTTTTCTCTAATTTTTGAATTAATCCCTGAGGATCTGCAGGCAGATTTTGGTTATACCACCCTGTTTCCTTCCATAAGACCTAACCCGTTTACATTGCCTGTGGCAATGAACAGAGAGTAGGTGCACTGGCATTTCATCGGAACTAGTCATCAGTTATTTTTAATTTTCACAAATTACTATGGGCAAAATGGTCTGGCAACTGCTTCCCAAGTATGGAAATACTTACTCCAGCCTGAGTCAGAAGCAGAAAGAGATTCTAATACAGAATTGTCTCCATTTGAGCCTCTACAGATGTTTCCGTAGAAGTTGACCCAAATAGGTCAGATCAGTGCACCTTGTTCCAAAAATATGGACCCAGTTCAGAAGTCAAATTGCCTTCTTGACCTAAGTTAGAATTCAAAACAGAAACTTCTTATTTTATTTTATTTTACTTATTTTGCCTTTCCTCAGAGAATTTTAGCTTTAAAATTCTGTCACCCAGCCTTTGTTGATGCCACACCTAGTACGTGTCAATGTCCCTCCGCAGCCTCTGTCACCCGGCCTTCATAAATATCACGCCGAGTGGATGGCCCTGTCCTTCCACAGCCCCTGTCACCCAGCCTTTGTAGATGCCACGCCGAGTGCATGGTCATGTCCTTCTACAGTGCCTTTTACCTCTAAGGAGCCAAGGAGCCCATGTCTCTTGTAATATTAACACCAAACTGCTTTTAAAAATCTTTGTGAACCTTTATAATTCTAGAATAGGGGATGATTTAAAACCAAACGCATTCGACTGGGGAGATGATCATGAAATTGCTACCTAGAAAGAAAAAATTACCTCCTTAGCCGAGAGATGCTCCAACATCCACAAAACAGATGAATCACAGGGAGGGTCGTGGCATTCATTATAAAGAGATCGTGATGGTTATGATTTTAATATGGTTGTAACTTTTAAGTAGAAAACACCATGGTGCATGTGAATGTCTCTAAAACTCAACCGATCCCCAAAATGTTAGGAAAACATGATGTAAAAGGTAGAACCATTATGTTTTGCTTTGTTGCACTTTTAAAATCATTGTAATATAGACATGAGAACCACCTGGCTTTCCTCCCTAACAGTGAGGTCTTAGCATATTTCACCATCCCAATTATCAGCCTAGGGATTAGAAGCCTTCCACGGAATTGCCTCCCACATGATCAATCCTGGACAACCCTGGGAAGTGTATGTGAAGTGAAGACCTCCAGTCCTCTGCACTTGACCTTCCTTTGACCCTTGGCCCTCCTTCCTCAGACTCATCCCTTTCCAGTCCTGACCCACTTCCCCAGGAGCCAGGGGTCATCTCTCATTTAAGCATCCATTAAACATATTTATTCACAGAATGCAGACTGAGGTATAACTGTGTGTGAAAAGAAGTTTGAAATCTAACGATCTGAACTGGAGCCCAGTTCAACAGCAGCTTGGCTGTATGAAGCTTCATTAGCTGTTTAACATCTCTGAGTATCTGTAGGGGAACTATTTGCTATACCTTGCTGTTTGGAGTAAATAAGAAAACATATAAAAGTGCTTTGTAAATTGAAAGGCTCCATCATTTTCATAACCTTCGTGGTTAACAACATATCCTAAGAGCCACACTCCCAGGAATTGTGTGATTTTCCTCACCGGGCTGAAGCATGGCTTTTAGCTAAGAAGATGGCCTGGGTTTACATTCCGCCTCTGTTACTCCCTAGCTCCACCCCTTCAGGACCTGAGTTAACCCTGTGAGCCTCTGTTTTTCCTTCTAACAGATGGGCATAACAAACCGTCCCTACTTCTTCTGGGGTTGTTGCCAAGATTAAATAATTTAAATAAACTAGCAAAAACAGCATAGTGCCTGGTATAAATCTCATTATCTATACATGTTGGTTATCATTATTAGGATAACTATATTCCTGAATTTTAGGCATTTCTGCAGGAGAGATTTTTGGATATTGGTCCTTCTTTAGACATTTCAAATCCTATCACATGCGATTTCCTACTCTGCTCCATTAACATAAAAAGGTCAAGAAAAATGCATATCCTACTAAATTAGTAGTTATTATGAAAATAGTTCTTTTAGAATGGAATAAATTTGCTGTATTAACAATACTAACCAAGAATACCAGCCTATCTATATCATTCATAGTTTCTCCGAACCAAGATAGTTTTGAGAGGAAGAATTAGCAATGGTGATAATAGAAGTGTGGGGAGATCAGGTGTAAATAGGGCTATCTTGGGAAAAGAAGGCATATGGTCACCACGTTGTCAGCTTATCCTTCTAGGTTCTCACCCAGGGTCTCCGAGGAGAGGACTTTGCCTGAAACCGATACAGGCCATTCACTACCTCCTGAACCTCCACACTGCCTTTCCTCAGAGGTGGCCCTGGAATGTTCTTTCTGGCTGCAACACCTCTCCACAGTCAGTCTATGAAAACCCCACGCTGTCCCAGCTGTCTGTCTTCAACTGACCCTTTAGGAAGACGTGGTCTCACATCCCCATTCAGAACGTGCTCCACTGCTGCAAATTTCCCCATCTCTCCTTTCCTCTCTCATGACATTTTCCGTGTTCTTCTTGGTATTATGAAGGTCTTCAAACCTGTCAATGCCTTCACATGCTGGTAAATTTCTCAAAAGCACAGTCTGTGTCTTATTTAACTCTAGACCTTGGCATTACATGTGGCAGGTAGCAGATGCTCGATGAGTCTTTTACAAATACATTAAACCAAGGGCATCTGGCTTGAAACAATACCAAACATGAATGTGGCTTTCTACCCCTGAACGTCAACATTCCATCTGGGCACACCACAAAGTTTGCCATAGATTTGATCGTGCCTGCGTTCTTCCCTTTTTAACACAAAATCTTTAAAACAGGCTTTCTGAGCCCTGGGTGGTGTCTGTTGTTCTGAGAGTAACAGCTGTTTGGATGGGAGAAGTCGCTTTCTGGAAGAGAAGTGATCTAGGCTGAGTGTGACACACTTCCTCGGAATCGGGGATTTTACACAGTTAACAAGCTGCTCAATTTAATAACAGTTCCAGGAAGAACCAGGGCACTGCAGAGATAGTAGCAAAGTTGTCCATCACAAACATTATATAGACAACATGTGCTTTTTTAGGATAGGAATGTTACAATTATGACCATTGTAACTTTGCAGGCAAAATCTGAATATGAGAGACACTGCTCATCCAGCGTGCTTCAAATTCTTAAAGATTACTTAGGATGATCAATGGCTGTGCCTAGGACAAGCCAGGGTGAAAATTTAATTTTGGTTTTATATAGTTGATCTGTGAGAGACAGCCTATCCCATCCCTCATCCCAACCCACACCAAGGGCCGTTCCCAGCATACATCAAGTGAATAATCTAGTTCTCCAGGAAGATGATTCTGGGCTCACGTATCACTTTATAGTTTAAGGACTGTAGAAGTTAAATGAGATACTTTCTAATCTGAGTCATAATGTTTCTGGAACAAAATGGCTGCATCAAAACAGCCAACTAAAAATGCCACATGCCAGACTCAAAGAGGGTAATCTTCCCCCAAGAATGTGCTCATCTTTCTTTACTCTTAATCCAAAAAGAATGTGAATGCAATACAGACAGAGGTGCAGCAGTGAATGGAATACTACACGCCACGGCCTTGCCAGAATCCAGGAAATCATACTATAGAGAGGTTGCTTTGCTGGGTGAGTTTTCTGCAATATTGTAATACTTCTCAAACAAGGATCTTGACTAACCTTGGTAATTTGACAATACAAATGCCCCTACATCACTTTTGGGAAAGCAAGGATATTTTCACTGTTACTGAAGAGAAGCAGATCTTCATCCTGTTGGCCTGTTACGAGTGTTTAAGTAGTAGCCTTAGTTTCACAAATACACTGTGAGGATGAACCAGTTCTCCTGAAGATAGTTAACGGAACTTTCAACTCTGTTGATTCTCCATTCTGCATAAATTCTCTCCTGCTATGGTAGGCAGAGTTATTTATCTAGGAATTGGTCAATGAATTTGTATTTTAAAATTTGGGGCTCCTTAGGGCTCTAAGGAGAAAACTGATACCCCAACCTCTGCTCCCCTAAATTTGACAAGCCCAGTAAACCAGGCAAGTTCCAAACAAGGACAAGTAGGAGGAAACACAGCAGATCCCTGCAATGAATCGACCCTGAGCAACAGTGAGCTTAGCCCAGTGCCCAAACCCAAGACCCAGGGCTCATTGTCTCTGAGGAGCCAGCTCCTGACCTTGGTCTCATGCTGACTTTCCGTCGCATCTTGACATTACTGTATTGTTTCAGAAAGGACATCGAAGCAGAGAAAGGGTCCTCATCTCAATCGGGGTTTGTGAGCACAGATTTATGCGTCTGTGCATTTCTCCCAGGCAAATGGTAATAGGTTTCATGGGATTTTCAAATATCCCATGATCCAAAAATATTTCAGAATTGCCACTCTAAATGCAATGTCGATCAAGATAAATTTTAAAATATTAAACTGATTTAGGCACAGCAGGCAAAAGCAGCAAGCAGGACCCTTTAGGGAGGAGGAGGACATGCACAGTCTTTCTGAGAGCTGAGCCGGGGATAAAGTCTGCAGGCTGCAGAGGACGGAGCCAGGAGAGGGCTCTTCCATCTGGCAGCACGGAACCAGCAACACGAATCCAGCTTTCCTTGTCTCAACCCACAGCAAGGCATGGTGCATCTCTGCATCTTAATCATTCAGAAAACAATGTTACAGAACAACCAAACTCTATAAAATATTTTAAAGAGGTCCATTCTGAGCCAATATGAGTGACCACGGCCTGGAGAACCACAGTCTCAAGGAGTCCTGAAAAAGTGCACCTGAGGTGGTGGGGTTACAGTTTGGTTTTACACTTTTTAGGGAAGCAGGAGTTACAAAGGTATAAACCAAGACATGGAAGGTATACACTGATTCCGCCTGAAAATATGGGGTATCTTGAAGTAGGGGCTTACCGGTTACAGGCAGATTCAGAGATTCTTTAATTTGCAATTGATTAAAGGAATCAGGCTCTATCTAAAACTTAGTGTCAGCAGAAAAGAATGTTTTAAGTTAAGCTAAGGATGTCGTGTAGTGAGACTGATGGCCTGCCAGATTGATTTAACCCTTGCTTTGCATGGCCTTAGGCTTGTTAATAATTTGGTATCTGATTGCCACAGAGTCTGTTCTGTCCGTCTTACCATCTCTATGTTAACCTTAGTGCTGATTGGCTTTTGTGCCTAAACTCCAAAAGGGAGGGCATGTAACGAGATACAGCAGACCTCCCTTCCCATCGCGATCAGGAATTCAGGTTTTCAAGTTTTTCAGAGGCCCCTGTTGGCCAAGAGGGGTCCATTCAATTGGCGGGAGGTGGGTTAGTATTTCATTTTCTTTTGTTTGCTTGTTTGTTTTTTGAGACGGAATCTTGTTCTGTCTCCCAGGGTGGAGGACAGTGGCATGATCTTGGCTCACTGCAGCCTCTGCTTCACGAGTTCAAGCAATTCTCATGCTTCAGCCTCCTGAGTAGCTGGGATTACAGGTGCCCACCACCAGCTAAGTTTTATATTTTCAGTAGAGACAGGGTTTTGCCATGTTGGCCAGGCTGGTCTCAAACTCCTGACCTCAAGTGATCTTCCTTCCTCGGCCTCCCAGAGTGCTGGGATTACAGACGTGAGACACCACACCTGGCCTAGTATTTTATTTTCAGTTTACAACAATATTGCAGGTAAATGGGCACACCTAGATACAACATTATTGCAGGTAAATTGGCACACCTAGAGAGCACGGCCATGTGTTTGCCTTTTCCCTCTGCTCTACCCAGATTCTCTGCTTAAGGCCAAGTTTTAATCAGTGACAGTGCCTGGTTCCATGAGTAGTATATTTTCGTTATTTTTGTTTAAACTTTCTATAATACCATACATTTCAAACATTTTTCTGTTTTGGGGGCAAATGTGATTGAAACTCATTTTTCACAAGCCTCCAAAATCAGTTCCTCCTGCTTGTTATCTAAGAAAGAAGAAAGAAACAAAAGCAAAGAAAAGAAAGGGAAAGCTAACCAAATTCAAATTCACCGGAAAAGACAGAAAGATCTCAGGTGGTAAGTTTCTAACAGGGACCAAGGCAGATGCTGACACATCCAAAATTCAGCTCATCAGCCCCCTGGAGCTTCTCCAAACCCAGGCTTCTCCCAACCACACTGTGAGAGCCTCTACGGTGTGTAAGAGTGAATGGAACCTGAGTTACAAAACAGAAAGGTGCCATGGGGGTCCCCAACACAATGGCTTTCCTGTGTTTCGTTGGGAAGTGTAGAGTGTAGAAGTACCAAGAGGATCCGGTACAGGCTTAAGTGAGCCCAGAAATCAGAAACTGCTTCTCCATGGAAACTGTGCAGAAGAATCTAGCAGAGAACTTGTAAAGTGTGGTCTCCTACCCACACTCTGCCTCTGTGGCCCCAAGAGTCTGCGGGACCAGCATGGAACAAGTAGGAGGTTGGCAGTGCCCAGTGTTGTATCAGATGGGCCATTACTTTGCTCTTGGAGAAAACCAGATGATTGCACATGAGCCCAGGGCTTGGCAGGTGGGTGTGAGACAGCATCTCCCCCATGGCCATGGGGACCCAGGGTTCTGCCAGCAGACCCCTGACCTCCCCACCGTGATGTGACTGTGGGGAAAGCCAGCTGCTTCACTTTCATCCACTCTGTCTTTGCCTCTTGTCCCAGGCTCCACAACTGATGATCTTACAGCCTCTTCAAGAAAAGTCACTTTAAATCACTGGTTAGCCTCCCATGATGCTGTTAAAAGAATATTCGTCTGCCTAACCCAACAGGTAGACTGATGGCATCACTGGGAGATGCCTAAGCATCTGGAACTCAGTTAAGCACATACTTGATCCTCTTCGAACTTCTTCCACCTTCCAAACCTTCCAACCAAACACAGAGTGACTCGGCTCCTGGGATGATCATCCCGCCAGGACTGAGCTAAGAGTTTTTGCATTCACAGATACTCAATTTGATTCACAGATAATTCAAAACTGCTTCAGTTTTGACATTTTTCAGAAGAAAAGAGTAAATCTAGTAAAACCTCAACTACATAAACATCTAGATTATGCCGAGAGATACTTCAAGCCTTTTTCTCCACATGGCAGAAAACACACGACCTGACACAGCAGGAGGCTCTAACGTGCAAGCTGGTGACGCCGCTCAATTCAATACTCAGGAACATGCAGTGTGCACCCATCAGGACACAACCACAAACCCACCCACCCATTGGAGTAGCAGGACAGACAGACCTCAGAATAAGTATTTGTGATACGGTGTGAAAATCGTGTAAGTTCCTACAAGAAAGGGAACCAGCAGAGAAGAAGAGGCGATAAATTTGGGGCTAATGGAAAATGTTTGTTTCTGAGTATGGGACATCCGGTTTTAAAGGAACACCTGTATTGCAGACAAAGCTCCTAACTGAACTGGGGAGAGAAAAATATGGACAATATGGAAATGGTCTGGAAGAAATAAAATCTCTCCCTAAGAACAAAGCATGTCAAGCTCTACAGTGAAGTCCCTTAGCATATCTTTTTTTGTTGTTGTTTTGTTTTTTGAGACAGAGTCTCACTCTGTCACCCAGGTTGGAGTGCAGTGACATGATCTCAGCTCACTACAATCTCCATCTCCCAGGTTCAAGCGATTTCCATGGCTCGGCCTCCCAAATAGCTGGGATTACAGCTGTGCACCACCACACTCAGCTAATTTTTTTTATTTTTAGTACAGACGGTGTTTCACCAACTTGGCAAGGCTGGTCTCGAACTCCTGACCTCAAGTGATCCACCCCCAAAGTGCTGGGATTGCAGGCATGAGCCACCGCGCCCAGACTCCCTTTCTATATCTACTGCCTGTTCCCCAGCCTCCAAAGTGCTCGATGAGAAAGAGAAAAATGGAAACCGCTTGAGTGTCAGAGGACCGACTGAATCTTGGCAGCCACACCCCGCCCTGCACCTTGCTGGCAGTGTGTGCCTGGAGGTCTTCCCCTGGCTCTCTGCCTCCAGTTTTCTCATCTTACAACAGGGCCACTAAAAGTGCCGGCCTCACGGGTGGTCGTCAGGATGGATGGGGGCAATGTTCGTGAAGTGCTCAACTCATGGGAATCCTCAGCAGACGTCAGCTATTATTACAGTAGTGGCTGCTGTTGTTATTGTTATTTCAATATATTGTTGTTATTGTTATTATTACAGTAGTGGCTGCTATTGTTATTTCAAAATTGACAGCAATATATTCCCCGCTGTGTTCCTCTCACCATGGTGGGTCCCTAGGATACCTATGGAACCTGAGCATATGTCCCCCAAAACAATGTTTACACTGTGGACAGTGTGAGACAATAAAACAACCCTAAGAGCATGTTCTGATGTGAGAACTTGGGGTTCACGAAGAGACTGGCCCTAGTGAGTAATGACTGCTCACCCTCACCTGAGGTCTGCCTATCACCCAGAGGGCAAGAGGCAAGAAGACAGGGTGCACTGTGGCCTCAGACAGCAAGCATGGAATTCCCTTTAACGACAGGATTCTCTCCTCCCTCTGTCACTACTGTTGCTGAACTTCCCATTTAGCTTTCAGATTATTACGAAATGCCGCAACAGGAAGCAGCCTCCAGGGCAGGGTTTGATGGAATTCTTATGACAGGATGCTGCAATTCCTCCTCCAAGAGCCCCTTCTGCCCAGCTGCCCTGAGACATTAAAGAAACCAGTTTCCTTGGCTGTGATTGTTGGGTTGTGTCTCTTGTGTATCATGAGGAGAAGGCTGTCCTCCCCAGAGATCAAGGGTAAATGCTGTGCAAAATCCAGTCCAGACCAGAAAAAAAAGAAAAAAGGGCATCACAGTTAGGACTTGTTTCTTGGCTCATTCCAGGAAAGAACTAATGTTGCTGATGAGTTCTGTGGACCTGGACATGTGTCCTGCTTGAGAGTCAGTGACGGGCCACCGTGCAGTGCTGATGAGACAAAATCATCCCCTGAACACTTAGTGGGCCGCTGAGAGTATTGACACAACACCCACCAAGTTTCCAGGATGCACCCTTGAGACACCCGCCTGGCCAGAAGGCAAGGCTTAGGCAAAGAAATTAAACCAAAGTTAAGCCAACACAGCTTAACGTCTGGTAGAAATATATCCCTCAGGGCTCTCTGGTGACCCAGTTCCCACAAGCCTGTGATGCCCGTCTTGACCACATCCCACTGGAGACAGGTGGAGAATGGGAGGATTAGGGTAGATAAATCTACTGGGTTTGGAAATCATCTCATGGTGTTTAAATCCCCAAACTATTAAATTCCCGTTGAATTAAAGTGTCTGTGTTTGGAGAAACAAAACCAATTACGTCGTCACTCTCAGTTATGAAATTTTAGCTTTATATTTATGAAATGTCTTCTCGTTCAAATATTTTCTTTGGCAATTGATAAGCCTTTATGAGAAAGGAAACTATTCTTGCCTGTTAATTTTTACCCCATGTTCTTTCTTAAAGACTCTGGACAGGCCTTGGCTTAGTAATTCTACCCAAAAATATTAAGTGTTCAGGTTTGTGAGAATAAAGTCTTGTTAATTATTAACTCCTCTAAAACATTCTTATCCCCCAGAACTATTCACTCCTTAACCCACACACATGCACCAGAAGCAAAAGCAAGCTCAAATATTCCACGTCATCAAATCAGCTCACTTCAACTTGGCTTCTATAGTCAGATACCGTGGTCTTCTGTAGTAACTGAAAGAGGCTATCTTGCTAATTCTGAGAGTCTTTGTTAACAAAGATGCTGGCTGGGCGTGCTGGCTCATGCCTGTAATCCCAGCACTTCGGGAGGCCGAGATGAGTAGATGGCTTGAGGTTAGGAATTCGAGACCAGCCTGGCCAACATGGTGAAACCCCGTCTCTATGAAATAAAATACTAAAATTAACTGAACGTGGTGTTGTGTGCCTGTAATCCCAGCTACTTGGGAGGCTGAGGCAGGAGAATCACTTGAGCCCAGGAGGTGGAGTTTGCAGTGAGCTAAGATCACATCACTATACTCCAGCTTGGGTGACAGAGCAAGACTTCATCTCAAAAAAAAAAAAAAGCCAAAAAAACATGCCGTGTTATGACTACCTGGCTAAAAAATTCCATCTCAGGTACAATATGTGCCATACGTAAGGAATCTGAGAATGCTGATGGTATCAATAAAGACATTGAGTGTTTCTTACTTTGGTGCTTTGAAGGATTAAGTGTATATCTCTAAATGATCTCATATTTTAAAAACTCACAATACTGCAAACCATGATGAGACCTAGAGGACCCCAGTCATGCGCTGCCTTTTCATACAAGACAGAGGCGCTCAGGCCATGCCAGCTGGGATGTGATCAGTGCACAGTGGAGCCAATCACAAAACTGCTGCCCCCTAGGGTAACTGTTGGAGCCCCAGTTCCCAGTCTCACCTGTGCTCTAGGAAGCCCAGGTGATTTCCTGTCTGGTTGCAGCTGTTCTCATCCTGCCCAACACTGCCCAAGTTCAATGCTCTTGTACCTCCAGCTTCCAGTCTTGTCTTCAAAAGGCCCCAAGCCATGGCACTCCATCCAGACCCCATGTCCCCAACTGACTGCCCCATACTGGGCTCCTGATGCTGTGGCCAGGCCTCTCTTGGCTTCAGAGATGGCTCTTCCCCATGACATCACCTCCAAGTGTCACAGATAGAAGCTGGGTCTCTCCTTTACTTTCCAAGGTAGACCTGATCAATCTTTGGCCACAGAGGCTACATTGGAGCAGGAAAGGACCCTCTTAGACTTTGTCAGGCCACAAAACAGTGTGACTTCAGGCCCACTGGTCTCTCCACCACCCCATTGTCACGACTCGCTCTACCTCTCTCTTCCTTCAAACACAAACCCAGTTCTGAAAGAATATTCCACATGTGTAAGGAGTGCTTCCTATACTTGACCACCTGAAGCAGTGCTCCAGTCCCTGGATCATGCCTGTGTGCTTCCTTGTCTGTTGTCCTCAGCCTCTTTGTCCCCATCTAAGGAGGTGACTGCGTTTCCCTGAATCCCCTTCCCTGCATGGCTCCAGGTTGAAGCTTGCTAATGAGAGGCACTCACGTAACAGCTGAAAGGCCCAGGTGAGGCAGTGGCCATCTCTCTGGACGGTGAGGACAAGGGGAAGAGTGACAGATAACTCAGAGGTGCGCATCCACCCCAGTGGTCCCTGTTGCCATCTGCTCCACAGCTAGCTTGTCCTCCTGATCACCATTGGCCTGCAATGGCCCAAGCCCCAACTAGGCACTGAGATCCAGCCTGCAGGGTGGCTGGAGATGTCCTTCTGTCTCCATGGCCTCTTTCCTCACACCCGAGAAATGGATTTGGACTTTCCCACAAGCTTGGACTCTAGTCCAAGGGCTGCAGGCTGCAGTGGTTTTCTTCAATTCAGACCCTCGACTGCCCCTTTCCATATCTTCCCTTCCTTACCGCCCCCAACATTTATTCCCATAATGCTTGCAAGCTCTCTGGTTTCCCAACTGAAACCTGACACACCTGGAGGTCAAAGAACAACCATTATCTGTCCTTGTGATTGGGATCTCAGCCTGGGAAGTCACCCTCTTCTCCAACGTGCCTTCCAGTGTGCTCCCCCAAAGGCCCAATGAGGTCCCTGCAAATAGACTTTCCAGCACCCCATGCTGACATTCTCTCCTGCTTCTAGTGGAACTAGAAAGACCTCCATCTGAGGCCTCGATGTCTGTGTGTGTGTGTGACTTTGCACCACTGATGTGTGCTGAGTGACAGTGTGAACCAGCTCATCCCACCAAGCTCCCTGACCTGGGGACCAGGATGCACTGGGCCACCAGCTCTGCTCCTCCGAAGTATAAAAAGCCCTAGACAATGAGCTTGGCAACATCCCCATCGCTGCCTAAGACAGACAGGCAGGGAGAAGTGCTCAGGGCCAGCCAGCTGGCTGTGTTAGCAGATGGAGCAGTTGCTGCATTTCATCCACAACACTGCATTTAACCAAGTCTGCAGATTGGCCTGCACAGCCAATGACCACCTGCAGAGCCTTCAGTGCTGATGTTATGATGGCGATCATGGGCGTGTCCTTTGGCTCACCATTTGGCATTATTTCTATTTTGACTAACATTTACAGTGATAAAAATACTACTAAGCCGGGAGCTAAAGAAAACCCAAAATTGGTTTTTTCTGTGATAAAAATCTCATTGATTTTTTGAAATTCCTAGAATTGTATTCTTGGAAGAAGTTCTGCTTCCAGTTGTGGTATCTCTGCTCTCCTGGGGCCCGAGGCCTATTCTCACCTGAGTCTTTCCCATTTCTTCATCACCTAAGCCAGGTGATGGGCAAGACAGGTCAGGATGAAGGATCGGCCACAAGAAGGGCCCAGCCAGGTGGCTATTGTTCACAGGGTGGTATGGATACACCTGGGGACCACGGGGCTGACACACCCCGGGGACCAGCCCAGGTGACAATCTGTGTCCGCCTGTGACTCCACTCTTCTCCTTTCCCACCCAGGCCACCCCAGTCCCACGCACCATGCCCTCCTTGCTCTTCTCCTCTTGCTATGCTGTCAAGACCTTCTCTACATCCCTGAGCCTACAGTAAGATTTGTACACCCCTGCCCCTTTTCGGCCTTTCCAAGTGGTATCGGAAGGCACAAAAATAACAACAAAAGCCAAAACAACTCAGAAATTTCATGTCTATCTCTTCTCTGTGTATAGTTTATAATTCTGAAGTTCACATGACATTTCACATTATTCAAATTGAGTGCCACAGCAATAAGAGCTTGTGAATATGGCCTTCCGTGGCCTCATGTACCTGTTCGACAAGTTTCTTCCTGGTGTAATGTTGCAGATATTACCCATATTGATGGGTATAGCCTAAAACATGAGTTCCTTGAGAGGAGGAGAACATCTTTCTTAGCTTTTTTTTTTTTTACAAAATCTATTTTAATAAAATTTCCGAGATTGAGTTAAGCAAATAGCACTAAATAAATATTAATAAATACTTAATATATAGCATTATATTAATATATCAATTATAATATATAATATTACCTATATTATAATGTTAAGTATACTATTACTTAAGTATGTATAATATTACACTTAAGTATAATATTACTATAATTTTAAGTATACTATTACTTAATTATATTACCTATACTATTATAATTGATGTTATAATATTAGTATATTATATCAATAATATAAATAAATATTAATATTATAAATTTCTAAATGATAAGCTGATTCTAGGAAGAAAAGGCTTCTAGGAAGACATGATAACTCAATTCCTATTAGCACCCAAGGAGCTTATCCAAATTGAATATCATTTCCGTCCAATAAGTCACTGAAGCCTTGTTTTTGTTTTTAAATAAATTCAAATGGACCAAATAGGTTAAATTATTTTTAAATCATTAAATATTCAGCGTTCTTTTCAAATTCTGCAGGCTTGTGGGGGAGAAGTGCCCTTTTAATGGTTTGTTTACTGACAAAATAAAAAACAGATGGTCTCCTACAATTTCTGTAAGAAACTTCATAGAGCTCCATGAAGAATGGGCCAGGTTATAATTTAACCACGTTTGGACGAAAAGCAAACAATCGGCCTTAAAGAGCAAAGTCTGTTCTTTCAGCTTCCCCTTCGTCACTCACTGTGAACACACGAGATTCAAAAGCCGGAGTTTCCCATGCGATCTCTTAAAAGGATTGCGGAAGCTGTAAGCGAGAAAACAGGGAGGGGCTTCGTTACTCAGCTCCCTGGCTCCAGCTGCCAAAACCAACAAGCGGGAGCCATGCTTTGTTTTCTGTGTTTGACTGTTGGGAGGAGGGAGGGGCCATGTGATGGAGAAAAGGTTATCGTTGGTTAAGAAAGTTGATGTGATTCTTTAAAAACGTAATAAAGGGAAGGCACCATTCCATGAGGGCTTACATTGCAGAAAAACGGCTACTTACTCCGTGCTCATCCCAAACCCCCTGACCAATGGCGCTAAAATCCATGGACATCCGCCCAGCAACAATGGCCCTCCGCACTCCAGCCCCGCAGCCATCGCAGGGACAAGGGCAGCCTCTTCTCCTCAGGGGTCGCCTCCACTGGAAACACCCAGAGGAGTCCCTCATGCACAGAATCATGATCAAGTCTTCCTAATACAAAAAGGCCACAGTTCGAGTGATTAAAAAGTTTTGAAAATAGATCATGGTGATGGTTGTGGAACATGGTGAATTCAACTAATGCCACTGAATTCTACACCCAAAAATGGTTACCATGGCAAATTGTATGTTATATATATACATATATGTGTATGTACAACCACAATTAAAAGCATTTTTAGTAGACCACAGAGATAGAATGGCACCTTGAGTAAGAAAACTAAAAATTGAAAAATTCAAATTCTTAGAAATGAGTTGCTCCCTTCTGAGGAAGTCGTGCATCCTTTCTGAGAATAGTCAGATATCTTCCTTGCCCATCAAAAAGACACACCAAATAAGCAGCAATAAAAACAAAAGAGACAGTTTTCTAACAAGATGTTGTTCCCTTGAGAGTCATTAGAGTTGTCAGCAGTCTTTAAGATGACAAATCTTCTTCCCCTTAATTAGCTGTTCCACAGACAAACTGCCCCAAACAGACTGCTATAAGGCCAGCTGCATATAGTATTTTTTAAATAAAATGAAGAAAACAACAGCAGCAGGATTTGAGCTTATTAAATTGCTTTAAATTCTATTTCCAGCTCAACTGATATTTTATTTTCTAACCTCAAAATAGTGACATAAGCCTCCACATCAGAAAGAAACAGCCTATAATTGGGCTTGATTGCAACTAGTGCTTGCTGCCTTGAGTTCTCACATTCCAAAAGCAATTGGGTCAATACTCTGTATTTTATTTCCTAACTTATTTATAACCTAATTCCACTGAAGGGTACTAGTGCTTTTCTTCGTAATGCACATACAATAGTTCCTCACAATTTGTTAGCCAACAACATATCCAGGACAGTCATCAGATGTCAGTCAATGCTTATTTCAAGTTATATCACAAAATCCAAGTGCAATAATGTATTTCCAGCCAGAAGGTTATAAACCGGAGGTGGATTTCAATAAGTGACTTCTTTGGACAGCTTTGTCTCTAAGCATGTGGCCAGCATCCCCAGAACTGGTTTATGAAGCCTCGAGGCTGACAGTCATGAGAGCTGACCGTTGCCAGGCACGGCTCTGCAGGCCTTGTGTGTGTGTTAACTCACTGGATCCTCATATCAGTACTGTTAGGCTGGCGACATTATAATCTCCACTTCACCCACAACAAAATGAGCCTCAAGGTCATCAGGCTAGTAAGTGTAGGAGGCCGAACAGGAAGCCAGGAATGTGGACCTCAGTGTTCTCTGTGTTGCTTGTTTTAGGGAAAGAAAAGCTTTGCGAGGATGTTTTCTTGGCATGCTCTGATCACGTGCAGGTCTAGAACCTCCCATGACTTACTTAGGGTCCTTCAGATCTACAGGGGTGTTTACTTCCTAAAAGTATTTATTTTTATTATATTACACATCGTAATACAATATTATAATATCTAATATTATAATAAAATACATATTACACATTATATAATATACTACATTAACATGTATTGTTGTATCCTTCTAACTTTTATTTTAGGCTCAGTGGTACACGTACAGGTTTGTTATATAGGTAAATTCATGTCATGGAGGTTTGTTGTACATATTGTTTCATTACCGGGGTACTAAGCCTAGTACTTAATAGTTATTTTTTCTGATTCTCTTCCTCCTACCCTCCACCCTCAAGTAGAACCCAGTGTCTGTTGTTTCCTTCTTTGCGTTCATAATTTTTTTTTTTTGAGACAGAGTCTTGCTTCCTCACCCACGGTGGAGTTCAGTGGCACTATCTCGGTTCACTGCAACCTCCGCCTCCAGGATTAAAGTGATTCTCGAGTCTCAGCCTCATGAGTAGCTGGTATCACAGGTATGTGCCACCATGCCTGGCTAATTTTTGTATTTTTAGTAAAGATGAAAGTTTCACCATGTTGGCCAGGCTGGCCTTGAACTCCTAACCTCAAGTGATCCCCAGCTCAGCCTCCCAAAGTTCTGGGATTACAGAAGAAAGCCACCACACCCAGCCTTGTACTTATAAGTTCTTATCATTTAGCTCCTACTTATAAATGAGAACATGCAGTATTTGGTTTTCTGTTCCTGTGTTAGTTTGCTAAAGATGGTGGCTTCCAGCTCCATGTTCCCACAAAGGACATGATTGTCTTCTTCTTTATGGCTGCATAGTATTCCCTGGTATATATGTACCACATTTTCTTTATCCAGTCTATCATTAATTGGCATTTAGGTTGATTCCATGTCTTTGCTATTGTGAATAGTGCTGCGATGAACATACGCATCCATGTGTCTTTATGGTAGAATGATTTACGTTTTGGGGAGTATATATCCAGTAATGGAATTGCTAGATTGAATGGCAGTTCTATTTTTAGCTCTTTGAAGAATCGCCACACAGCTTTCCACAATGGTTAAACTAATTTACACTCCCATCAACAGTGTATAAGTGATCCCTTTTCTCTGTAACCTCACCAACACCCGTTATTTTTTTTACTTTTTAGTAATACCTTTTCTGACTGGTGTAAGATGGTATCTCATTGTGGTTTTGATTTGCATTTCTCTAATGATCAGTAATATTGAGCTTTTTCTCATATGCTTCTTGGCCATATACATGTCTTTTGAAAAGTGTTTGTTCATGTCCTTTGCCCACTTTTTAATGGAGTTGTTTCACTTTTTCTTGTAAATGTGTCTAAGTTCCTTGTAAATGCTGGATATTAGACCTTTGCCAGATGCACAATTTGCAAATATTTTCTCCTATTCTGTAGGTTTTCTGTTTACTCTGTTGATAGTTTATTTTGCTGTGCAGAAGCTCTTTAGTATAATTAGATCCCATTTGTCAATGTTTGCTTTTGTCATGATTGCTTTTAGTGTCTTTCTTATGAAAGATTTGCCCATAACTATGTCCTGAATGGTATTGCCTAAGTTGTCCTGTGTTTTTATAGGTTCAGATTTTACATTTAAGTCTTTGATCCATCTTGAGTTGATTTGTGTATATGATGTAAAGAAGGAGTCCACTTTCAGTATTCCGCATACGGTTATCCCAGCATCATTTATCAAATGGGGAGTACTTTCCCCATTGTTTGTTTTTGTCAGCATTGTCAAAGATCAGATGGTTATAGGCATGCAGTCTTATTTCTGGGCTCTCTATTCTGTTCCATTGGTTGATGTGTCTGTTTTTGTACCAGTACTATGCTGTTTCAGTTACTGTAGCCCTGTAGTATAGTTTGAAGTCAGGTAGCATGATGCCTCCAGCTTGGTTTTTTTGTTTGTTTTTTTTTTTTGTTTTTTGTGTCTTGGTTTTTTTTGGCCTAGGATTGCCTTAGCTATTCAGGCTCATTTTGGCTCCATATGAATTTTAAAATAGTTTTTTCTAGTTCTGTGAAGAATGTCCTTGGGAGGCCACAGGACACTTACAGTCATGGTGGAAGGGGAAGCAAGCACATTTTACATGGTGGCAGGTGAGAGAGAGCATGTGAAGGAGAAACTGTCAAACATTTATAACATCATCAGAGCTTGAGAGAACTCACTCACTATTATAAGAACAGCGTGAGGAAACTACCCCCATGATCCAGTCACCTCCCACCAGGTCCCTCCCTCGACATGTGGGGATTATGGGGATTATAATTTGAGATGAGCTTTGAGTGGGGACATAGCCAAACTGTATCAAAATATAAAGTACATATTATATACAAATATAATTTATGTTTAGTTTTGGTTGTGTTTCAACATGATCAAAGGAAGTTTCCATATACTTGCTATTTCAAAAGTTCCTGCTGAGATATTTTTCATTATTTATTCTATTTTGCCTCAGTCATAAAGATTGGATTATTAAGCTTGTGTCTCTTCCAAATTGTGTACAATTTTGCTTAGCTTTGTTTCAGATCATTCTCTGTATTTGAAGGAAAATCACTTAACTGTCCTTGGGATGTATAACATTAAAATATTTTTACCTTTTCTGGGTGTCTCACACAGAAATGCCACTTTTGCCTATGCACAACCCTATGCACCTCCTTTCTCCCCAACTTCTTCACCCCTGTCAAGTGTGTCAGGTGGCTTGATCCTCTGTCGGGAGGGTGGGAGTGTGTCTGCTTAATTTACATAACAATGGAAACACCATTACTGACACTTCTAAAATTCCAGCCCTAGGATACCCTTCAGTTCACAACACAGAACATCTCCCCTCTAAGCTCCTCATTAGCTACTGCCCATTGTGACTGTCAATAGCCAATGTGAGAGAGACAGAGGGATGTACCAGGACATGCTCCTTACTGATCCCATGAGGTTTTCTAAGCTGTTTTCCCACTGAGCTAGGAGGTCAGGAAGCAGCACTCCTGATGACTTGAGCTCATCTCCCCAAACATCAGCCCTCACTAGACCACAGGTGGGTAATACACTCTCAGCTTTTAAGTAAAACTAAACAGTGCCTCCCTGTGCCAAGCCCCACTCTCTCTCTTTCTACGTGGGCTTCCCTGGAACGAGTGAGAGAAGATTGGCCTGAGTGAGCTTCCAGAGCACTAGCTGGGAAACACCCCCTAGGGTGATGCAGACCTGCTCTACTCAAGGCCCAGGGCAAATGCCTCCTGCTCTAACTCTCCAAGGCTGGCCCTGTCTTTCCAAGTGGAATCCAGGAGCCTGGGGTTCAGGGTGCCTGGTGAAAGTAGCCTGGGTGGTCCTGGGCTCCTTACTTGACCCTGGGCTCTTTAGGTGGTCCTGGACTGCGGCACCCACCTAGCCTCAGTGAAGGAAGCCCCTACCTTGACAGACTCATTCTCAGGAATTCCAGTTAGTAGCTGGGGCTGAAGCATCAGGTGGAAAATGATCCCTTTGTCAGCCCCTGTGCTGGGGACCCCAGGATCCTTGCGGAGAGGTGCAGCTTCTCTAGACAGGTTGGGATGCCCAGTTCATCCATGATACATCTATGGTGCAGCCTTCTCCACCACTCAGAACATGATCTGACCATCAGAAGCCTATAGAACAGTGTCTCCCCTGTCTCTGCTTTAGCTTCAAGAAGTTCTGCACCAAATTTGGCCAGGTACAGTGGCTCAAGCCTGTAATCTCAGCACTTTGAGAGGCCAAAGCGAGTGGATCACTTGAGCTCGGGAGTTCAAGACCAGCCTGGGCAACATGGTAAAACCCCATCTCTACTATAAATACAAAAATTCACCAGGCATGGTGGTACATGCCTGTGATCCCAGCTACTTGGGTGGCAGAGGCAGGAGAATCCCTGGGAGGCAGATGGTGCCACAGCACTCCAGCCTGGGCAACAGAACAAGACCCTATCCCAAAAAAAAAAAAAAAAAAAAAAGAAGTTCTTCGTCAAGTCCAGTGTTCAAATGCAGGAACTATATTACCCTGAACCTGTGTGCAGTGCCCTTGCCTTCCGCTGCCTGTTAATAATGTTGAGGTTTTGTGTCCATCGGAATGACTCAGCTCATGTTTCTTTTCTTACCAACAGCCTCAAATAGTTTTGGGGAAAAAAGCAAAAGACCAATTTTAAAGCAAATATTAAGTCATGTACATTTTTAAGGTTTAGGAGTAAATCGTAATTTTCACACCACACATTTTCCAATCTCTTTTGTTATGGAGCAGAGCCTTAACAAGTTCATGAATTAAGTGACTGCAGTACATCTGAACTCTTATAACACTTTCTTCAGTGTGAAAGGAACCCGGAGGCTCTCATTCCCATACAGGGGTACTGGGGACAGAGTTCCTTCTGGTTTATTCCATTGGACATGACTCTTCAAAGTTCACCATTTATTTATTTATTTGTTTGTTCACTCCTTCACTCAACAACCTTATGTAGAATATATGCTAAGCATGGAAAGATAAGTGTGCTGATGGACATTGAAAGAGTCCTGGGAAAGCTTGAGGAGCCGACATGGAAATGGATTTTGATTCTACAATAGCAGCTGAGCAGGAACAATGAGGAGACAGGAAGTGGTGTATTCAAAATGGAGAGGGGAGAAAAAGCACAGAAGACATGTGGACTGAGAGCCAAGGGCTAAGAACTGGTTTCCTGGGATATGACTCCTGTAGTCCCACAGGACCACCCTGCACTTAGAAGGCCCCACACTTGGCTTAATGCTCTGCTGTCACCATCTTAAAACTCATCATTTGTGAGCAAGGCTCCCTGTCTTAATATTGCACCAGGCCTTGAAAATTATGTAGCCCATCCTGATGAAGAATGAGTGAAGAGAAGCTAAAAGCTGGGGAGTGGTGGGTCGTGGATGCTTTTCCACGCTGTTCCACACTAGGGGTGGGTAATAGCGTCAGGGTTTGCTTCTGAAAGTTTCCTTTCCACTGCATCTGCTGCAGTACTCCTGGACACTAGAATGAACCTTATCTGGGTTCAATCCCTTCCCCCACCCTGGATCAGAGGCTTAATTGCCAGGACTGGTCTAAACCAGCACATTAACCCTCTGCTCAGGCACCTGCTGGGCCTTTTGCCCATTTCCTCAGCTTCTAGCCCATAGAAGTTCAATGCTGATGGGGAAAATGCAGACACATGGGAACTGAGGTCACATCAAAGTCAGCTTTCTTATCTCAACAGCACTACTCTCCTTCCACTGCTAACCTGCTCCCTCCTCATGACCTGCTGTGACACATCAGTCTTTTCCTCTCTTCAGAACACACATGCAGCCCCTACGACCCCATGCTTGGATAATTTCCCTTCCTGTTCATCCAAAAAAGTTCTCCAATTTCTTTTGTTTCCCCACCAACTGATAACTTCACCCTGGTCATCCAAGGGATTTGGAGACAAGCCCATCTATGCTCATGATGGCATCTCTGCCGGTACCTCAGATCTGCCTGTGGTCTTTCTCTCTTCTGAGCTTCAGCCTCTCCTTCTCTTCTGGAATCTTTTACATGAGCCAATAAACAAACTCTATTTTCTCTTATCTACCTAAATACACAAGCCCTCTCCCTGTCAACTCCTTCAGACGTCGCTCCTTCCTTAAACTGCTGGGCCACCACTTTCCAAAATACACTGCTCTGTCTTGGTCTCTACCATTCTCTTCCAGTGGAATTCTCTTGCCCCATGACTTCATCTGGCTATTCAACCTGCCTCTCTCAGTTACAGTTCAAAAATCACCTTGTCTGACTCATGGGTCTGTCTGTGGTCAGGATTCAAACCCAGTTCTATTCGACTCCAGAGCAAGAAAGAAGATACCAAACCAAAGAAATGGGTTACTGCATGAAGTCCTGGCCACTCCCGTGTTTTCCTGCCCCACTTTATCTTTTGTCAGGTAGATTGCATTGCTGTTCAGCAAATATCACCCTCCCCTCCCCATAATGTTGGGCCTGAACACATGTGTTGCAATGGCTGGTTGTAAATGAGCAGGCATGATGCAAGCAGAAGCTTCAGATGCCACCTAATGACTTTACTCAGCTCTTGTGATTCTGTCTTCAGACACAAGAAAGGTCCCCTGTACCCATGGTCCACAATGGGAAGACACATGGAGGAAACCTGAACCCAACACAGTCTGGAACCTGATGCAGCCAAGCCCTGCCAAGGTGCAGAACTTCAAGCTAGAAAAAATGATCTGCTCTTTTAAGCCACTGATATTTGGACTTGTTTGATACACAGCATGATCACAGAAAAGCCAGACTCACACACTCTACTGTGTGTTAGTGGACCTAGTACAGAACAAAATACATCCATGAGACCTAAAGGAGAAACAGAGAGAGAAAGAGAAAATGCAGAGATCTTAGGAAATCCGCAGACTAGACTAAGCATTTAGTGAAAGCTGTGTTTATAAACAAAAGCTTCCAAATCTGCCTTCTGGAAAACGCACAATAACTGGCTGGTTCACTCATCCTCTCCAGAAGGCTGTCAGAAAGGTCATTTTTATCCTTTTCATTGTGTTGCACAAAGAAGGAGCTACAGAGGAATGTCACTCCCAGCCCTTTGTCCCACCCCTTACTCATCCCAGCCAGGGCAGTTGAAATGGCTTCTCCCATTGGTGAGTTTGGGAGAAGAAACTGGGCATGCCTGAGCAGTCCCCTCTTCTCCCCAGCGCATTCTACCTGCCTGCACGGAACACGCAAGCTACTCTGTTCTCGATCATGTTGTGAGGGGCTTTCTTCTAGGGGAGGACTAACTTGGTGACCAGGTGAGCAGATAAGTAGAATTTAGGGGTGTGGAAGCAAGCCTACCTGCTTATAGGCCTAATTACATTTTACAAAAAAATAAAAATAAAAAGGCTAGCAGTAATCAAGTTTCATCCCCAACCACCTGACACTGGTCAAAGTATTAATTTCTTATCCCTTAAGACTTCCAACTAATATAATTTACTAGCAGTAATCAAGTTTCATCCCCAACCACCTGACACTGGTCAAAGTATTAATTTCTTATCCCTTAAGACTTCCAACTAATATAATTTACTGTAGCACAATTTAGAGTAGTATAAAAATTTTGTATGGTGAGAAGCAATTACTGAGTTGAAACTTTGAGATCCATCAGGGGATGAGAGTGCCCTTCTATGCCCCTGTGCTTGAACCAGCGTGCAGCACCCACCTCAAAACCCTTGGTAAAGTCGGCTTCCATGTTAGGCTGTGAACAATGTGAAACAGGCTAGCTATAGAAAATCACATTAGACCAATTAAATTTGCAGCTGATTAATCCTTTCATGTTCGCACAATGATCAATTTTAGCATAAGTAATAGTTTGGACCTTAAAGAGAACTGTTGATAAATCTTAAGTATTAACAAGGCTGAATTCCTGCTAGGGAGAAAAGGAATTCAGTACTTGAATTTACCAAGTACGTCTGCCGTTCAGACATTCCCTTTTGTCGAGATGAGTAATAGCAATGAACCATGGAAGCTTCTGAAACAGGCACAGGGATGCAGTTAACAATTGAAGTGGTAATGTTTTAGGACTTTCTCCTTAGTTCAGCTAAAAGCTGGGTTCTTGTCACACGACCATGAAAGATCTGACTCAGATACTTTGAAGGGTGAGAAGGGCAGAGTTTATTGGGCGAAAAGGAATAAAAGGAGGAAACAAGGACTCTCAGCAAAGCAAGAGTCCTGCCAGTGGGCTTCCTGCCTCGCAGATTGATTCCCAGGTTACCACCCAGGATCAGGAGACGCCAGGCTTCTCCTCTGCCCGACAAACAGCCTGAACTTCCCGAGACTCAACCCCAGTGCACACTCGTCCCAGTACGCAGGCCAGTCAGAGGTTCTCTGGGGACCTCTTTATGCTTGGCTGTTACTTATTGGAAATATCCAGCAAATTTTTCAGGAGACCCCTTCACCACCTTCTCTGACCCTAGGAGTCTGAGGACTAATTAGCATCCTCTGATTTAAGGAACCCATCTACTGAAATCCAGTCCACAGTAGAGCTTAAATGGCAAAAATTAAAACCTTTCATGTTGGGTAAGCCTCTGCCCGTAGGACAAGATTACATGACAAGTTAATGCTGTAGAATGTGACAAACAAAACAATAAACAAAAGCTTCCAAATCTACCTTCTGGAAAACGCACAATAACTGGCTGGTTCACTCATCCTCTCCGGAAGGCTGTCAGAAAGATCATTTTGTCCTTTTCATTGTGTTGCAATGAAAACAAATCCACTAACCTATTTGGATAATAGCTACTTAATTCACCCAGTGGTCCCCTGGGAAAATTACAAGCAGACAGATGAGAGAATAGACCATGGACAGGTAGAGGTTCACGGAAACCAAAGCGAGGAAAGTGCTCAAGGATTGGACCCCTGTGGGATTCCATAAGGAACCTCACTGTAAGTATCTCACTGTAATGTACTGGATCCAGTACAGGATCCTGGGAACCAGGGAAAAGCATGTTAGAAAGAAAAGCAGCTTCAATCTTTCCTTGGACCACTAGTGGGGATTTCAGAAATCATATCATTTAAGTGAGTTCCATCTCTGATTATTCTACTAAAAGGCAGTTGCTTATTAATAGTCAAGCTGGTGTAGAATGGGTTTCTTTTCATACTCAAGTGGCTTTGTGTAGATGATGAAGTAGATTATGAAGAAATAGTTTTCCTTTGTTCATAGGAATAAAAAGTGATGAGGTTGGGATATCTTTTCTATCTTTATATTCTATTTTTGAAAACTTAAATACTAAAAAAGGAGGAGAGAGGGATACAGGAAGGAAACAAGAAGGCAGAGAGAAAGACACCAGATTCTACTGTTTTGAGAGCATAAATTAAGAGACATAAATGTTTATAGCTTCCTAGCTAGTAATCCTATTTCTAGGAACCTTCCTTCAGAATAATCGTAAATATTAACAAAGCTTTGAGATCACTTAAATACCCAATATTAAGTTATTCATTCGTAAATGTTTACTCTACAGATGCTAACAATTACCATTACGAGGAGTGTACAATGACATGGAAAAATTTTTGAAATTCAAAAGGACACATACTATGAATACATTTTTATTCTAGCTGTGAAAATAATATGGATGATAAAAACTCAAAGGAAACATATTCACAGTGACAAAATGTTAAGTGGTTTTTATTTTCCTCTGTGTAGTTTTTCATATTTTTTCAATTTTTTTTTTTTTTTTTGAGACAGGGCAGGGTCTTGCTCTGTCACCCAGGCTGGAGTGCAGTGGTGCAATCTCAGCTCACTGTAACCTCCATCCCCCTCCTCAGTTCAAGCAATTCTCGTACCTCAGCCACCTGAGTAGCTGGGATTACAGGTGCATGCCATCACGTTGGCCAATTTTTATATTTTTGGTAGAGATGGGATTTTGCCATGTTGGCCAGGCAGGTCTCGAACTCCTGGCCTCAAATGATCTTATCTGCCCACCTTGGCCTCCCAAAGCACTGAGCCATGCCTAGCCTCAAATGTTCTTCAATGATCAAACACTACTATATATATATATATAATTTTTCCATATCTTCCTGTATATATAATAATTCTTTCATATCTTCCACATATATATATATATATATGGAATCCCAACATGGCCTACCAATGCCCTAATTTAATTTACCCTAATCTCCAGGACTGTGAATGCAATGAGATATCATCCCATGACGACATCATGCACACAGCAAAAGAAAATTTGCAGCTGTAATTAAGGTTATTTAATGGTTGACTTCTTGGAAAGGAGGTTATCCAGGTGGGTCTAGTCTAAACACATGAGCCCTGAAAACAGAGTTTTCTCTGGATGGGGGCAGAATGAGAAGTCAGAGAGAATCAAGGCACAAGAAGAATTCCATGCACGGTTGCTGGCTTTGAAAATGGAGGTTACTGTATTAATCATGTCTTTTATTTTCTGTATTCTAATGCTTTAACATCTGGGGCCTGGCTGCCTCTGGAGAGACTGCCCTTCCCAGGACTAACCAGTTCTAAACATAGCAAACAGCTCACCTGAAATATGCCTTTTAAATGCAAATCAACCAATCTAGAGCACATACCCTCAATATTCCCCTTTTTTCACACAAGACCACTATGCACCCCTGCCCTAATCATCCCAGGGCCAGATATCAGACAACTGCTGCCAAAAACTAGGGGTTCAGCTTAGGTCCAGTTGCTCACCACACAGAAAGTCAATCACTGAGACAACAAGTGTTACCAGGAAAGAAAGATTTTATGCTGGTGACGTCAGCCAGAAACAGAAGATCAATCTCAAATTCATCTCTGATTAAAGTAAAGGGTTTACATAGCAGGGAATTAAGGAGGCACAAGAAAGAGGAGTTTTGTTAACAGGCAGCAGGTGCATCTTATTGTCCAGATACCGTAATCTGGGAAATTTCAGTTTCCTGATACTGTACTATCTGGATGGCCTATTAGTTTCCTGAGAAAGGAACTCAGATTAAACAAATGTAAGTTTCTAAAGCTTCAGTTCTATGGGAAAATTGCACTGGTCCCACAACCGGAGACAGCCCCTAAGCTTCAGAGCCTGCTGAAATTATTCAAACTCACCAATCTGGAGCGTGCTCCCCTGCTTCACCTGTTCCCTCCTGATGGCAACCACAGTGAAGGCTCTTGCCCACATTTCTCCTGCTCCCTCTTCCTCCTGATCCACCTGGTGGCCACCTGTGATGTGGTGTAACCTGCTCTTCTGGGAACTGTGGCCAACAAACTGTATTTTTAATGGCAATTATCTCCCAATCTGTTGGCTTTACTGAGTCTCAAATTTTCTATTAATACACTATATTTTAGAACAGGGCCACATTCAGAGATAAGACAGAGGCTTTTAGGAGCCAAGGGAAACCCCAGCAGCTGAGAGCAACCCCTGGCCAACATCCAACAAGGACACAGGTGCTTTAGTCTTACAATTGTGAGAAATTGGATTTGGTCAACCACCTGAAGAAACTTGAAAGGGATTCATCCTCCAAGCCTCCAGGGAAGAGCCTCACTGGGCCGACTTCTTGATTTCAGCCTTGTGAGACACTGAGTAGAGAGCCCAGCTGAACCTCCACAGACTTCTGAGTCAGGGAACTGTGAGAGAATAATTAGGTAATGATTTAAACCACTAAGTGTGTGGTAACTTACTACAGAGCAAAGAAAGCAAATACAATAGGTGATGACAATGATGATGAAGACAGACAGATAGATAGATAGATAGATACATAGATAGATAGATAGATAGATAGATAGATAGATAGATAGATAGATAGATAGACAGAGAGAGAGAGAGAGAGAGAGAGCTAGATAGCTCATTTCTGTTATAAGTAGGCTGCCTTTAAATGTATATAAAATTTAAACTGGATGTATTTCCCCAACTCTGGATAAATTATATCATCTTGTTTATGTTTTTAAGAGAAAAGCATTTTACAAGAAGCATTTTCATTCTGGTTTTTAATAGAATTTAAAGCTATGAAAAGCAGTCATCACAACCCTGGGCAGAGTTCAGCTGTATTCAGTTTGTGCATCACCAAGTGACTTGTTAAAGCCACAGGGACAACAGCCCAGGACACACTTATCTGGGGTTCTTTGATTAGATATGACTCTTTTACCTTCTCAATACTACAATTACTATGCCAGCTGGAAATATGTGGCAACTTCCCCTCTTCCCCCTCGCCCTGGGTGGGTGAGTATGTCTCACCATGGATGGTCACATGTGAAATAATAGCAATCCCCGCCATTATCAGCTGTTAGTGCTGAGGTCAAAGGAGACACCCTGGGGATATTTAGAATATGATACACTTCTCATGTTACAGAGTCCTTCAGTGTAACAACCTTGGCTTTTATAGCATCAGAATTACACAAAATAACACTTTCCTAAAAATATAGTTCATTTTGACAACCAGTTCTCTCAAATCCTAATCAGGAGGTTATGACATGGATATAAAATTTTAAAGCAAACTCTAAAATGGAATGCATGTGAACTGCATCCCTATCGTGTTCATATTGTTCATCTGGGCACTGGGACGGGGTAGAGTAAATAACTTTGTCATGGTGTCAACATCCTCACACCAACTTGTCTTCACACCTTGTTTCTCTGCTTATGCTGTCTTCAGAAAAATCTGAGTCCAAACGTCCTGCATCAGGCAAGGACCACAATGCACCTGACTCTGGAATCCAATCTGAGTCCCCATGACAGCCCTTCCACCCAAACTCACATCCCCTGCCATTCATTTGCTTCCTGTCTGTACCAGAGGCTTCTGTTCTGCCACAAATGACCCTCCAGTGTTTTCCAATGAAATCTCACTCTCTCTAACACTGAGAGGGCACATAATTAAATGCAGAATTCTTTGAGGCACTCCAAGAAAATGCTCTCCTTTTGCGCTTTTTCATTTGCTTCGTAATCAACACTGTCACTGTTGTTCTAATTTGCCTCCACACTAATTGCCATTACTCAACCAAGAACTGTATTGAGCAACCTCTAAATGGCTCTCTGTATGACTCATTTCTGCCGCTAGAAACCCTAGTTCTGCTCTTGTGTGCAAGCTGCACAATGTCTGCACCCCTCCCCCAGGGACAGGCATCTTTGTGCAGGTCGACCTGGCAGCCAGGCCCAAGGTATTCCCACTGTACCATCATGACCGTCCAGCCCAGAGAACAGAAGGATTAAAGCCACAAAAAATTTACTCTTCAACCACAGGTCCTCACTTACAAGAGCCTGAACAGCCTTGCTGTGCTCTGGGACTGATACGAAATTGGTCTCAGATCCACTGGAGCAAAGCCAACATTGGATTTGATCACCTTGGGGTGATAGCCAATCTTACATTTTTATTCCACACCCTTTGTCCCACTTTCTTCTCAATCTTTATATTTTGGTGAGGATGGAGCATTTGGGGGCAGGTAGCCTGAGTAGAGAAGACCCAAGGGCAAAGAACAGAGTCTAGGAAAGACATGAGATCCATGAGTCCATTGTCCTCTGAAAGTCTCAGTGATATCAGTCTCAGTGTTCATTGCGTGTGCATACAGTTGCCTTGCTGTCTCTCCCAGTGGCTTCTTGCTTGGGACCAAACTTCCAGGTAACACACTCTGGTGGCCAAGGTAGTCTCAAACATTCAAAGTCTGAGTAAAGAAAAAGTAAATATTTTTATTTAAGAAGTATTCTAACTACTCAGCCATAAAAAAGAACAAAATCATGTCTTTTCTGGTAACTTGAATGGAACTAGAAGCCAGTATTTTAAGTGGAGTAACTCAAGAATGGAAAACCAAATACTGCATGTTCTCACTTATAAGAGGGAGTTAAGCTATGAGTACACAAGGGCGTATGGAGTTGTGTAATAGAAAATGAAGACTCAAGGGGTAGGGGGTGGGGGATAAAAAACTGCCTATTGAGTACAATGTACACTACTTGGGTGACATGTGCATTAAACTCCCAGACTTCACTGTTTTACAGTTCATCCACGAAGCCAAAACCACTTGCATCCCTGAAGCTATTGAAATAAAAAAATTAAATTAAAAAAGATTTAAATATTCTATTCTAGAATAATCAAATCAATTCTTCATCACTAATTGTGAAAATGCAAATCAATCTAAAAGTTTCTTTCAGACTGTATCAAATATTTCCATCTGGCAAGAACTACGCTAAACAGAAAAACAAAGCAAAAGATACGATCTGATCAGATAATGTCACACACACCTTTCCCAAAGGACATCTCACTTGAAGGCCTCATACCAGCCCCCAAAGCCCTGTGTGATTTGATCCCCATCACCTCCCAGAACTAATCTCTTATCTCCTGCCTCTCAAACTCTCTGTTTGAGCCACACTGGCCTCCTTCCTGTTTCCTGAATAAGTCAATCAAGTGCCCACCTCAGGGCCTTTGCAGAGCTATTCACCCAAATGCTCTTCCAGTCACCTGCAAGGCTCATTCTCTCCCTGCCTTGAGGCTCCCACTCAAATGTTACTTTCTCTGTAGACTTTCCATGGATGTTCCATCTAAAATTTCACCTCCATCCCATTGCCTTCTAACCCCTTTTCCTATTCAGGAAAAATAAGAAAGGATAGGGGAGAGGAGGATGTAGGGTCCAGAGCTGCAGAGGGATCCGGATCTGACTATATTGCAATTCAACCCCAATCACAAGGCCATCCGCTCTCACCAGGGGTCCTGAATACATTTTTTTCCATTCAGATCCCAAAGATTCTTGGCAGCTCTAATCTCACTTTTCCTCCAGGATTCATCCTACTTGGCCCATTATAGAACAATTTATTCATGTATGTATTTGATGTCTCTTTCCTCCCAGAATAGAAGTGCCATGGTCAGAAGGATATTCTGTTCCCAGTGCCCCGAACAGTGACAGCCCCAAAGAGGCTCATTTGCTTAACGAACAGTTGGATTTTACAGCCAGAGGATTTGACAGGTCCCTGAAGGATGAATAGAATATATGGAGATGAAAAAGTGTAGCGGGATTTCCTCCATCACAGGTAACCGAGTGTCCAAGTCCCGAGGCAAGAAAGACCAGCCTAACAGGAGTACTTTGACCCAGGGCCAGAGGTGCAGAGTGCAGATGCAAACCACGTAGCTCCCAGAACCTTTTAGGAACTGTGGACATTCAATCCATGGGAGCAAGGTATAGTTTTAATCAAAGATGATTTTTATTTGACCTGTAAAGAAGCAGAAGCACTTTATAGTAGAGATGATGTTGTCTACCTCTTGTCACTTTTCTCTTTGTCTCTTGGTAACAGAATCCTGACTCTGTTTGGGGCAGCAATGTGCCCAGCCAAAAGATTGCATTTCCCATCCGTCCTCTGACAAGGTGTGGCCATGTGACTAAGTTGTGCTCAATAAAACATAATTGAAATTTGTAAGAAATTTCTGAGAAGTCTTCTTAAAAGGGTTTGATACAAGTGGAAGGGACATCCTTTTTCTCACCCTCTCTATATTCCCATTTCTGCTGCATAAGATGCAGGTGTGATGGCTGGAGCTCTAGCAGCCTCTTGGACCATGAGTCGCACTTGGTGATGGAAGCCATGTGCTGAGAGTAGCCAAGCAGAAGACTGGTCTCTGAGGACATCTAGGTGCTGTCACACCAGTCTGGACTGCCCACCACCCAACTTTTCAGTGAGAGAATATACCCTTATGGTTTAAGTCAATATTATTTGTGATATTCTGTTAAGTGCTGTCAATATCCTCCAGCCAAGGGCCACCAGGAACACACCTGTAGCTGAACAAGTTGTGTTTATCACTCAGTGCAGTGAGAGGGAATGCACAGTATGGGAAACCAAGGGTCCCTTCGGTAAGAGGATTCAAGAAAGGGTATCATGGGATTTGGTCTTTGTGCCTTACAAGAAGTTGATGCTACAAAAATGTGTATTGAATAAATAAAATTTAAGGCCAAACAACAACTAGAATGTAGTAATGTAGTTCTTTTTTATTTGACAAATAAAAATTTCAGTTTCTAGTTTAACATGAATTAACAGATTTCTAGTGTTGCTCAGACTTCTGGACAAATTCAAAGTCCAAGTATTTGGTCTATATTTGAATTTTATGTTCCCAAAGTCCTTCATTTGGACATAAACAAATTTCAGAGTTTGATAGGTTGCATTTTACGTGACTCAATTATTGCTAGCTGAGCTTATATTAAGAAGTTTATTCACTTCATTTTTCAGAATATTAGAATAATCCATGCACAGGTTCTGAAGTACAGTAAGTAAAAGTTGGGTGGCATTTGAATTAATTTGGGGATGGTAATAATGGGCCTATTCTGAGCTCACCTTTTATAGGAAAAATATAGTTGCTTTATGCCTAAGGCAAAAAAATAAAAGCTTCTATGTAATTGTCACCAAAAATACATGTTGTTAAAAGAAAAGAAATCTAATCGATCCAAAATATGAGGGAAAACAATATTCAAGCCTAAATTAGCTTAGCTATTAAAAGAAGCAAAGATGGTCACAAAAGTTGGACAGAGAAAAATTGTTGTTCAGTAAATGGTTTTGAATGTGTGTCTGTGAAATTTTTAAATCTGTTTTTAACATAATTATGTAATGTTCGAACATTTTAGTACATGAGCTAGATAATGAAATGGCTGCTCAGAAACAGTCACCCATACACACATCCATTCATTTATTCAACAAATATTTATTGAGCCTACAGAATTGACTTGATTCTATGCAAGGAGGAAGAATGAAGACCCTGAAGTCAAGTAGCTTGTAATCTTGTGGAAAAGACTGAATAGGAATAATAAATAAAAAATTCCAAAAATGGTGCAGAGAGTGGTGAGAGTGGTGTAGTGGGAATAGGAGTTATGAACCCAATCTACCCTGGAAAGCGAGGATATATTGGAAGCAGAGACATCAGTGCAGGATCTACAGAAACCGGTAGAGCTTTCCAAGTCCAGGGTGGAGGGAAAGTCTTTCTAGGCACAGGAAAGTGTATGTTTAAAGTGCAGAGAGAAAAGCACAGGTGTCCAGGATGCAGACAGTAGTTTGGTAGGATCTAGCATGGAAAAAGAAACTTGAGAACAGAGAGAGATGGATCTGGACGGGAAGACAGGTAGGACAAAGATTTACGCTATGTCCCCTGTGCTAGTGGAGTTGTCATTTGCAGTCCTTCGTGCACTCCATGTGCTTGAGTTTAACATCCTTTCCCATTCCCTGTGTCTTTGTATGTCTCCCAGCATGGGCAGAGTACATGCTCCCGCCCCCTTTATGTTAGACTTCACAATGTAGACTTTCTTTAGCAAGTAGAAGGTGGTTAGAAGTGAGTAAGTGTCAGTTCCAAACCATAGCCTCAAGAAGCATCTGTTTCCACTCACCTTCTTTTATCCTAGTTATCTTCCACATGAAGGGTATGTCCCAAGTGACAATTGCACCTTCAACCCATGTGTAGTAAGTAGGCCTGAACTCCACCCACAATGCAGAGCCAAGCCCAGCTGACCTGTAACTTGATACAGGGAGACCCATGCAAGCCCCAACTGGGACAACTGAACCAGTCAACCTGGAGACACATAAGCATTAGAACAAAGGGTTGTCATTGTAAATCACTACGTTTGGGGATGTTCTGTTTTGCAGCATTATTGTGGCAAGAGCTGACTGATACACACAAGTTAAGAAACAGATTTCATTCTGAAGGTGATGGAAAGCACCACTGAAAGATTTTAGTCAGAGCAAGGTCCAGACTGGATTCACATTTCGAATTTTCTACTCTGTTCTTTGTGGAGTGGTTGAGCTAGAAGTGAAGAAGAATTGAAGCAGAGAAACCAGTTAGGAGACTGCTAGATGAGAACCTGAACTAAGGCAAAAACCCCATAGGTGGAGAGGAAGGGACAAACACAGAGATAGTGGGAAGGCAACCTCCAGCACTTCCCTGGGCATAAGTGAGAGGAAAGAGCTTTGGATAACTTCTATTTTCTGGCTTCTTTACATTCATCACCAGAGGGAATCTGAAGAAAGAGAGTTTCAGAAGGGAACAAAATTAATTCTACTTGGACATGTTGAGTCCAAGATGACTGTGGTCCATGCAAATGGAATGACTGCTCCTCTAGCTTGGAGCAGAGCAGAGAAGACTGCACTAAAGCCAACATTTGGGGAAACTCTGCTAGCATTTGGGTAGTATTGATATCAACCAAAGGAACGTGGATGACATGCAACTGTGAGAATCGATGGAACCACGAATGAAAACTAGGAGCTTCCATATGACAAATGGAAACCAAACTGTGAGAAAGTAAAGGCTGTAAAGGAGAAAAGCAGAACTTAATGCTGCAAAAATGCTGGAAAAGAAGAGAACTTCAAAGTTCCCATTGATAAACTTTGGACTGATGGCAGAAAGAACATCTCGTAAAACCAGGAACACTGTCCTATGCTCAGCTTCTTCTGGCAGGAAAAGCAGGAAGTAAGAACAGTAAGGAGAACTGGGAGATGATGCATCTTGTATCCTGCTTCTGGGATACAGGAGTGTGGGGCTGAGAGTTAGGAAGCTCAGGACTAAAGACAGGACTAGAAACACAGAGTTTGAGTCCTCTGTATTGAAGCAATGGTCAAAGCCATGAAAAGTTGTGAAAGGACTCAGGGAGAGATGGAAAAAGAAGAGAGAGTTGATGAAGGGAGAAGCACAGACAACAGTTAAGTGGTAGCCATATGATATGGTTTAGATCTGTGTCCCCACCCAAATCTCATGTCAAATTGTAATCCTTAGTGTTGGAGGTGGGGCCCGGTGGGAGGTGATTGGATCATGGTGGGGGGCTTCTCATGAATGGTTTAGCACCATCCCATTTGGTGGTGTTCTCATGCCAATGAGTGAGTTCTCATGGAATCTGTTTGTTTAAAAATATGTGGCACCTCCCCCTTCACTTTCTTCCTCCTGCTCCAGCCATGTGACATGCTGGCTGCCACTTTGGCTTCCACCATAATTGTAAGTTTCCTGAGGCCTCCCCAGAAGCCAAGCAGATGCCAGCATCATGCTTCCCATACAGCCTGCAGAATCATTAGCCTATTAAACCTCTTGTCTTTACATATTATCCATTCTCAGGCATCTCTTTATAGCAGTGTGAGAACAGACTAATACACCATGCAACCTGCACTCCCAAAGGAGATGGAGGGATGACAGTGAGAGCTGGGACATTACTCTGATTGTCATGGAAGCCTGGAGGAGTGGGCTTTGATATGTGTTAGTTATGGCAGATGTCACGGGCAGCCCAAGCAGAGTTAGATTCATTAAACCTGACAATTAAGTTGAAGAATTCCAATAGTGTGGAGGAAACAAAGTCAGATTTTAGTATAAGAAATGAGGACCTGGAGGCAGAGCATGATTTCAACCTTTGGAGAACTTGAGTGAGAAGGGAGGTAAGTTAGCAGACTACAGAATTTCTTTGTAATAAAGAAGATACTAGTATCTTGTTGTTAAGAGAAAGGACTTGCAAAGGACAGAGAAAGACTGATTGCTGCCACAGGGAGGCCCAGAGAAAGGTGACAGAGGTGTTAGCCTCAGAGAAAAGAACAGACCTTGCCTCTAAGACAGTGAGGAGAAAGAAGACTATGCACAGACCCAGGTAAACTGGGAGCTGGAGAGGAGGACTTTGTAAACAAGCTGGACAGATGCTATTTGACATTCTGGTGGGATGTGTAGCAAAGAGATCTGTTTAGGGACTTTAGCAAGGGAAAAGTGTTCAGAATTAGAAGTTGTTTAAAAATGAATAAAGGAGAGTCATACTGCATTGGATCCCAATGAGATCAGATAGTTTTTTTCGTCTTTCAGCAGGACACATTATCAGGATTATTTTTATTTTTATATTTGCATAATATCAACAGAGAGCAAAAGGATGACTGAATTCACCAAGGGAAAATGAGAATGGCAACAAAAGGTCAATTCCTTGCCAATGACAGCATGGATGAAAGATGACTAAAGGACTGACTGAAGAAGAGATGAGCAAAGCTAGAAAGAGGCTGGTATCCCAGTGCTGCCTCACATCTGGACTCCAGGCCATGCTGTCCCTTCATCATTTCATGTCATCTTCAGCACAACCTTTGGAAGGATGCAAGAGGAAGAAAATGGAAAGGCATAAAACTAGAGGTCAGAATGAGGAAACTGCATCAAGTTCAGAAAGCACAGAAGTATAAGAGTAAGAGGATTTATTGAAGAAAAGTAGATCCAGAGACTATGGTCTTATACATGAAGCAGTTTCAAGTGACGGCCAACCCATGTGTAGGTGTTGACGAAATGCATTGGAGAAAAGGGTCATCAGAGGTGGGAAGATTTCTAACACTTAGTTCGTGAGAGGGGCAAAGGACTGGGAGATAATACAAGGGGGCATGTTACCTGTGGGAGGTCATGACGAAAGTGAACTAAATGTCTACCTATTCACAAAATCCAGATTACAAATTGGATGTGGTATTATTTCCCAAAATGCATAACCTCAATCTAATCATAGGAAAGTATCAGATGACCCCAAATTGAAGGACATTTTGCAAAATGCCTAACTAGTACACTTCAAAAGTGTCAAGAACATAAAAAGCAAGGAAACCTAAGGGTCTATCACAGACTGAGAGAGGAGACATTGCAGCTGCATACCAAGTGGATCCCAGATGCAATCCTGGAACAGGATAGGACATTTGTAGAAAACCAATGGTCTCCAACTAGAGCCAGCAGCTTAGCTGACAGTAATGTACCAATATTAATTTCTTAGTTTTGATACTCGTTTATGGTTACACAACAGGGAAAGTTAGGTGAGGGGTAGAAAGGAACTCTCTGTATTAGTTTGCAACTCTTCTGTAAGTTTAACATTATTTTAAAAATTTTAAGAGATAGCTGTGAAGTCTACATATCCTAGAGAAGCGCAGGAGCCTCTGACCTTTCCATACTGAAACCATCTCATTCACGTCCATGATGAAGCTTCTTACACATATTCTAATCCCAAGCAAAAATCACCATAGCTAGGAGCCTCTGTGCAGCATCTTAGTGCACTGCTGTTACTGGCACTCCATAGTACCAAATAATTGTTTGTCCCAGTTGAAAGTTGAATTAGGAAATTCTACGTTTGTATGGTGACATGCTAGCTGTGATGGTTAATACTGAGTGTCAACCTGACTGGATTGAGGGATACAAAGTATTAATCCTGGGTGTGTCTGTGTGGGTGTTGCCAAAAGAGGGAGACCCACCCTTAACCTGGTGGACACAATCCAATCAGCTTCCAGCAAATATAAAGCCGGCAGAAAAACATGAAAAGGAGAGATGGGCCTAGCCTCCCAGCCTACATTTTTCTCCTGTGCTGGATGCTTCCTGCCCTCAAACATCACACTCCAAGCTCTTCAGTTTTGAGACGTGGACTGGCTGTCCTTGCTCCTCAGCTTGCAGACAGCCTATTGTGGGACCATGTAATCATGAGTTTCACTGCACAAGCTCTCTCTCTTTGCCTGCTGCCATCCATGTAAGACATGACTTGCTCCTCCTTGCCTTCTACCATGATGATGAGGCCCCTCTCCGGCCATGTGGAACTATAAGTCCATTAAACCTCTTTCTTTTGTAAATTGCCCAATCTCGGGTATGTCTTTATCAGCAGCATGAAAACAAACTAATACGCTAGCCATGACTGACACACCTCCTCCCAAATTCAGTACAGCTGTCATGTTCCAAAACTGCATAAACCACTAAGTATGCGTTGGGTAGAATCCTGACCCTCAAAGATGTCCACATGTGAACTTGTGAACACATTAGATTACTTGACAATGGCAGATGAAATTAAGATTACTAATCAGTTGACGCTGAGATGGGGATATCATCCTGGATTATCTAGGAGGGCTCAGTGTAATCACAAGAGTCAAAGTGGATGAGAAAATTGGAGAGAGACCCAAAAGATGGCAGCTCAAAAGGACTCAGTCCAACATTACTGGCCTCGAAGGTGGAGCAATGTGGATGGAAAATGCAAGGAAATGGTTTTTCCAGAAAAGAACACAGCCTTGACAACACCTGGATTTTAGTCCAGTGAGATCCATATCAGACAGCTGACCTACAGATCTGTAAGATAATACATTTGTGTGAGTTTAAACCACTAAGTGTTGGCCATTTGTTGCGGCCACCAGCCACCATAGGAACCTCCCACAGTGGTGCCTGGGACTTTGTGAGATGCTGGGCATGAGAAAAACAAAGAAAGCAAAACATGCAAAAGCATCACAAACCACATTTTTCCATCTGGGAAAAATTCCCTCTACCTATAGCAAATATGGAAACAGATTTTGCATCATATTCTCAAAAAACATACCACATGTTCCACTCTCTGTACCAGAACAAGACGGACAGTTCCAAAGAGACGATCAAGCATTTTGTTCAGAAAATGAGGGCATTTGCACCTACCAGAAATAGACAGCTGCCTCTCCTACTCTACCACACCCAGTGATGGTCCCGGAAAAATGCTCTCTGGAGTCTGCCAACTGTGACGCTTTGTAGAGAGACCTTTTGCTCACCAGACTAAATCATAAACTCATTGAAGCCTGAAGACCCTAAATGAGCAGCATAACCCGGTTTGAATATTCAATTTGAGATGTAAATGTGTCACCAGCTGTCTTACTGCAGACTGTTATAACAAAGGGCCATAGCCTCAATGTTTTATAAACATTAGGAATTTATTGTTCACAGTTCTGGAGGCTGGAAGTCTGAGATCACAGTAGGTTCTGCGGAGGGGCCTCTTCAGGTTGCAGTCTACCTACTTCTTGCAGCTTCACAGGGTGGAGAGAGTTCCAGAGCGCTCATGTATCTTCCTATAAGGGCACTAATTCCATTCATGATGATGCTACCCTCATGACCTAACCACGTTTCAAAAGCCCTCCTGCCCAATACCATCCCCTTGCTGGTGAGGATTTCAACTTAGGAATTTGATGGGACATGGACATTCAAGGCTTTTTGTATAATGTCGTTCAGGGACTGGTGGGTGATCAGTAGACAGCCTCTGTGAACAAACTGAGAAAGGCAGTCAAGAATGCAACCCAGGAAACCCAGGAAAGTAAGGCCCTTAGACTCCACCTCTAGGGCACCCTGTGGCATGCAGGCAATCGTTCCTGGTGCTGCTGGTGCTGTTGCATCTGCAGAGATCCCTGGCACGGGGGCCACCAGCAGGAAGACCATGTCCTTCCCTGCACAGTCTACATGTTATGGCATCACAGGTTTTGAGAGGTTAGCTCCTTGTTCCTGGTATCATTCAGAGTTTTGTTCAAAAGACCCCATGCCCGAAGAAGACACGCCATGCTGCCCAGCTGGGGTAAGAAGAGAGCCCACAGTGGCCAGTTTAAGTTGGAAGGAATTGTTAAAGGTAACAGGTATCCAGCAAAAGAGTCCAGTGTGGGCACTGGGCAGCCAGGAAGGACGTTGCAGGCTACACGAGGGGTCGTACTCTACGAAGATCTCTGTGCTGTGCCATCACACATGGGCTCCATGATGGTGAGTACCTGCACCTCAGACCCAGACCCTCCATCACCCCTGCTGCCTAACAAGAGAGCTGGGCTGCTCCTCACCCCAGAGAGTGGACTTCATAAGGTCCCCTCTGCCTGCCAGGCACTCATCCTGTGCTCTTCAGGATCCAAGGCGCATGGGTGCATATGATGGGCAGAGCCAGCTCCGTGCCTGCATCTCTGCCTGAGGGTGGCTGGGAATGTGATTTTTTGGCTTCACCGTGGAGAGCTCGAACTGAAAATATGGCCACTCTCCATGATATTGCCTTAAGGGAGGACCTCCCCATAGAAGAAGAAGGAAGAGGGGGAAGAAAAGGAGGAGGAAGAAGATCTGAAGACAGTTTAAACATGCCCTCAGCAGCTATATATAATATATATTTGAAACGGAGTTTCGCTCTTGTTCTCCAGGCTGGAGTACAATGGCTCAAGATCTTGGCTCACTGCAACCTCCGCCTCCGGGGTTCAAGTGATTTTCCTGTCTCAGCCTCCCTAGTAGCTGGGATTACAGGCTCCTGCCACCATGCCCAGATAATTTTGTGTATTTTTAGTAGAGACGGGGTTTCACTGTGTTGATCAGGCTGGTCTCGAACTCCTGACCTCACATGATCCACCCCCGCTCAGCCTCCCAAAGTGCTGGGATTACAGGTGTGAGCCACTGTAGCCAGCCCAGAAGTAATGTATTTAATCAGGCAAACCTCTACCTAACAGAAAGAACAGAGACACTCAAGCTGGACTAAAAAGCAATGTCAATCAATGGGCTGCTTACAGAAGACAGACTAAAATAACAATATACACAAGTTAAAAACAAAAAGATGAAGGAAGATAATAAAAAAGAAATCAGAGAACTGTTAACAGCAGATCAACTAGAATTCAAGACAAAATGAATTAAATGTGACAATGAAGCTCATTTATATCAAGTTAAGGGATAATTTATAAGATAAGGAAAATAATCATGAAATTTTCAAGAGCCAAATAGTGTCTCCTCAAAATCTGTGCAGAAAAGGAGATTGAAATAAAAAGAACATTTGATTAAAAACGAAAATGGAGCAGGACTTAGAACTCTCACTATTACAGATTACTGACACCAAGGCTATGGATGGTGTAAAGCACATAAATATGTATTTATGAATGTACTCTACTCCTGCAGACATCACAAAGAGATACAGAATTGCTTAAAAATGACTTTATTTATAAGTAATAAATATATTATTTATTATAAGGTAGCAGAAAAAAATAGGCATTAGTAACAGCTTCAATGAAAACACTTTCTTCCAGATCTTTTAAAACATCCTCACAGGTAACTAAAGAGTTTGCCATTTTAGTTACAGCTGAAGCCTGTCAAATTCCAGGGTATGGGGCCAAAGTTCTATTTAAAAGCAAATTTCATTTCTTTAAATGATTTCACTATTAAAAGAGAAACCATGGATAAAAACTAAGCATCTACACACACACACACACACACACACACACAAATTATGAACATAAAAAGTGGAAAAAATGTGGTCCCCGGGAAAGTAAGAGTAAAGATCAAAATGAAAGTTAATAAATTAAAAGAAGATATCAAATAGAATTGCTAAACTAATCCAAAAATTGCTTGAAATCATATAGAAATAACATTTTTTAAATAATAAAACATACTTTGTACAAGTGCATGCCAATTAAACTTGAAATCTCAGAAAAGTTGATTTCCCAGAAAAATCTCAACTGCCAAACTTGAGAAAAGCTTCAAAATACTCGTCATCAAAAATTACCTCCATAGACAGGGCGCGGTGGCTCACACCTGTAATCCCAGAACTTTGGGAGGCTGAGACGGGCAGATCACTTGAGGTCAGGAGTCCAAGATCAGCCTGGCCAACATAGAGAACCCCATCTCTACCAAAAAATACAAAAATTAACTGGGCCTGGTGGCGTGCACCTGTAGTCCCAGATACTCTGGAGGCTGAGTATCAGGCTCCAGAATGAGATACGAGAATAGCTTGAACCTAGGAGGTGCAGGCTGCAGCGAGCCAAGATGGCACCACTGCACTCCAGCCTGGGTGACAGAGTGAGACCCTGTCTCAAAAAAAAAAAAAAAAAATTACCTCCGTAAAAGACCACAAACCTAGCACCCAGATCTTAATTTCTTTTACTTATTTTTTTATTTTTATTTTTTAGCAGCTCCTTGTGGACCAGCTAAAAATACCAAATAGCAGCTAATACCATTCTGCAATAAAAGAAACCAGGGCTCCTTAGAGAAATGGCTAATTCTGTGATGAGCCTGGAGCATCTTCCAATGCCAGAAAGTAAGGAAACGCTAAGAAGAAGAAAAAAAGCTAATCTCACAATGTCAAAAGGACACAAGAGCCAACCGAAGACACTCCCAGTGGCTAGAACTGGAACAAATTTGGCAACAAAACAAACAAATTAGTCTTGAATAATAACCAAAAGTATAAGATTGATATCCATGAAGACATTCTGCAATAAATAAATAATTGAATAAATAAATGGGGAAGAAGAGACAAATATCCCATGCAGAAGAATTCCAAATAAATTATGCATACTCTGTCCTCAAAGAGATGGAGCATAACTTCCCATGCCTTAAGCGTGGGCTGCACATAGCGACTTCCTCATAAAGAGGACAGAATGGAAGGGCAGGTGTGGCAGAAACCTGACAAACATGACCTCAGCCAGGTGAACGAGGCCAGAGTCAGCAGTGATGAATCATGATGTTGGTTCTCACATGGCCTTGACATTATGTGATGAAAATTGCACCTCACCTCTGTGGTCCTCCTCCCCAAAACACAGGACTCCAGTCTAAGCATGAGAAAAACTCCAGGCACATCCCAGTAGAGGGGCATTCAATGAAACACCTGCCCAGTGTCCCTCAAAACTGCCAGCGTCACAAAAACAAGGGAAATCTGAGTAACTGCCACAGCCAAGAGGACTGTAAGGAGACCCAATGCCCAAATACAATGTAGCTTTCCTGACCAGACCCTGGGACAGAAAACCACATTGGGAAAACACTGAGGAACTCTGAATCAAGAATGGAGTTTGGCTATAGAAATGTACCAGCATTGGTTATTAATTGTAACAAACGTACCATTCTAGCGTAAGATGTTCACAACAGGGGGAACTGGGTGTGGGTATGTAAACACACTCTATGTTATCTTTGTGATTTGTGAATCTAGAACTACTCCAAAATAATATGTATTATTTATTTTGTATACTTATGTAGAATATATAATTATATATTATATATTATATTCTGTTATAAATTTTATATAATTTTTATGTTTATATATTTATTATTTATATTTATTTATATATTATATATGAATATATTACTATAATATATTCATGTATATCATAAATATATAAGTATGTTATAAATGCATGTTTATGATATGTATTTAAATATGTCATAAATGTATATAATATAGAGAAAATATTTATTTATGTGTAAAATATATATTGTATATAAATATATAAATTATATATATTTTAAAGCCATAAATATGTTTATAAGTCTTCCGGTAATTCTTTTATAGGGTCAAGGAAATGATCATTAATGACACTAATAGAATGTATGGGAGAATATAAAAAGTTTTTTGATTCATTTTAAGTAGCTAACACAATCTGATGCCATCATTTGACAGAGGTTGCATACCTGTAAACAGAGATATAAAAATCCTAAAATATCGACAAATTGAATTAATGCATTAAAAGAACATTTCAACAAAATATAATATGCAATTTAATATTAAGATATCTATTACTACAATATTAACCTGTCACCTCAAAAGATCAAATCAGAAAACAAGTATTTTAATGGATACTTAAAAGGCCTTTGGTATAATTCAACAACCATTACAGATTAAAATTCTTAGCAAAACAGATTTTTTAAATACTCAAATGATAAAGGACAGCTATCTTAAGTCGATGAGAAAAATCTTATCTAAAACTCAAGCAACCTTCCCACTGAAATCAAGAATCAGAGCATTATGACTGATTGATAAGTTCTCTAATGTTTACCTTATTTCTGGAAGTTAAACATAAGATATTATAAGGTACAAATCAGAAAGAAGAGGAAAACTCGTCGGAAAATAGGTGAAAGTATCTTGTTTTTCCCCCTAGAAGTACAGGGGGACTTCTAGAGGGGAAAAAAACTATCCTATTTTTAAAAACCATTGGAACTAATCTAGAAGCACAGTAAGTTCATCAAATTCAATGTGAATATAAAATGTTACAACTTTGTGTTACCAATAGCTTGTTAGAAAATACACTAGTAAAAAGTCCCTTTCCAACATCAGCTAAAAATACAAAATGCTTATCTAAAAAAGAAATGAGAGAGACTAGACACTACCACAATGGCCAAGGGTCAAAGATAGTCAAGGCTAAAGAGAAAGAAATACTCAAATAATAGAGAAGTTAAAGAAAGGACCAGGCTCCCCAGTCCAGCCTTCTGAAAGAAGCCAAGCCAAGAGAGAATTACAAATGCCCTACACTGCAGGAATATTATAAAAGGTGGTGAGCAACGAGCTTATTGGATTTGGCTGTGAACTTTCTGAAATTATCTGAAACCTCTGTGATCACATGTGCTTTAGCTGTTTGCTTATTTAACTTTTATTTTAGGTTCAGGGCTACACATGCAGGTTTGTTATGCAGGTAAACTTGTGTCACGTGGGTTCAATGTGCAGATTATTTCATCATCCAGGTACCTAGTACCCAAAAGTTATTTTTTTCTGCTTCTCTCCCTCCTCCCACCCTCCACTCTCTGGCTGGCCCCAGTGTCTGTCGTTCCTCTCTTGTGTCCATGTGTTCTCATCATTTGGCTCCCACTTAGAAGTGAGAACATGTGGCACTTGTGTTTTGTCCCCACGTTATTTTGCCTCTATAATGGCCTCTAGCTCTGCCCGTGTTCCTGAAAGGACATGACCTTTTATCTAATGTGCTCAATATTCCATTAGCAGTAGTCCCCCCGCTAGCATGCACCACAACCAGTGAGTCTAAGAAATCAATTTATTTTTCTAAAATCTGACTTGCAAAGAAAGGAGAGAAAACTACCAGCCAAAGCTGTACCTAACACATAATAAAAAGCATTATACTTCAATGAAGGTAGTACTTGTTTAATGCCAAATTCAACAAATTGAAAAATAGTTACTAAGCCATTGATATACTCACTATGGAAAAGAAAAAGAAAGCTAGACTACAAACATGATGTCAGGTCTGTGGGTCTTCCTTGTAATCACTAACTTTCAACCACTTTTCTAAAATGCAGCAGAAAACTATTCTACTAATAGACACGCATACAAATACAAACACACACATAAAATCAATTGCCTAGTAATGTAAACACTTGCGATTTTGAATCCAGAAGGCTACTAAATTGCCTCTTTGGGTTTCATGTTTCCATTGTTTACATGGTAAAAATAATAGCTAATTAAAAACTTAAATGAATAATGTTGTATGAAACAGGGGTCGTCAACCCCAAGGCCACGAACCGGTACTAATTCATAGCCTGTTAGGAACTTGGCCACACAGCAGGAGGCGAGTGGTAGGTGAGCCAGTGAAGCTTCACCTGTATTTACAGCCTCTCCCCATTGCTTGCATGACCACCTGAGCTCTGCCTCCTGTCAAATCAGTGGTGGCATTAGATTCTCGTAGAAGTGCAAACCCTCTTGTGAACTGGTCATGCAAGGGATCTAGATTGCATGCTCCTCATGAGAATCTTATGCCCGACGATCTTCTGAGGTGGAGCTGAGGCAGTAATGCTAGTGCTGGGGAGTGGCTGAAAATACGGATTAACAGTAGTGAGAGGTTTGACTGCACAGAGACCCTAATAAATCAGTTGCTTGCAAACTCGTATCAAAACCCTATCAGAGAGTGGCAAGTGACAATTAAGCTGCATCTGGTGGAAGGCTTTCTGGTGGCCAGTGAGTTGATGTATTTCAATTGTACAGCTGCATCTGATGGCAGGCTTTAAGTCAGAATCTGACACTTATTTTAGTCCACACATGGTCTACCATTATTTTATTTACCACTTCTGTCCACGCCTCTTTCCTGCACTGTACAATTGTATCAGCAACAGTTTTGGTAAGCTCCCAAACTAACCCTAGCCAAAATCAGTAAAAACAAAAAACAAAAAAGTCACTGGAGAGCTTATTTGAAAAGGGGGAAAGACCCAATCATGAGACAGCAGAAGACCCTAAGACTGACAACATAAAGCAAGTTGCATTTAGAAGAAAACACCAGGAGTCCTATTTAAATGACAGGTTCATTGTAACAGGTGATCACATTTTCCAAGTCCACTTTGTATACCATGTGGTGACTCTCCAGTGGAAGCCATGAAACCTTTAAAACTGCTTCACCACATGGAGACTAAGCACCCTGCATTAAAAGACATGCCTTCGGGGTTTTTCAAAGAAAAAAATGTGAACATGAAGAACAGAAGCAATGAGTGAAGGCCACCCCTTCATCAAATGTGTCTGCACTGAGGGCATCATTCTTAGTGGCTAACCACATTACTAAAGCTAAGAAGCCCTTTACTGTTGGTGAAGAGTTAATCCTGCCTGCTGCTAAGGACATTGGTCGTGAACTTTTAGAAGAGGCTGTGGTTTGAAAGGTGGCATGTGTTCCTCTTTGGGCTAGCACCATAACTAGAGTAATAGATAAAATATCAGGTGATATTGAGGCACAATTGTCAGAGGGGATTAATGAGACACTGTGGTACACAATTCAGGTTAACAAGTCTACCAATGTTGGCAAGGCAACAATGCTTGTCTTTGTAGGATATATTTTCAGGAGGATGTGCACGAAGATATGTTAGGTGTACTTTGGTTGTCAACAAACACTACTGCTGCAGAATGACTCAGATTTTTTAATGATTACATATCAGGAAAACTGAACTGGCCATTTTGTTTCAGTGCATGACAGAGTGGCTGCCATGACTGGACGGCTTTCTGGTTTCACTACTTGGGGTCAAAGAGGTCACTTCTGAATGTGAGTCTCTGCACTGTGTCATCCGTAGAGAAATGCTCTGTAGGCAAAAAATGTCATCTGAACTTAACAAAGTTTTGCAGCATGTGATCAAAGTTATCAACCACATTAAAGTATGTGCCCTTAGCTCACATCTGTTCGCGCAGCTCTGTGAGGAGACGGATGCAGAGCACACACGTCTTCTCTGATACACGTGTGCTTAGAGTGACACACATGTGATAGGAGATGGCTTCTCTGATATGCGTGTGCTTAGAGTGACACACGTGTGATAGGAGACGGCTTCTCTGATACGCGTGTGCTTAGAGTGATACAGGTGAGATAGGAGATGGCGTCTCTGATATGCGTGTGCTTAGTACACACGTGTGATAGGAGATGGCGTCTCTGATACGCATGTGCTTAGAGTGACACACGTGTGATAGGAGATGGCTTCTCTGATACACGTGTGCTTAGAGTGACACACGTGTGATAGGAGATGGCTTCTCTGATACACGTGTGCTTAGAGTGATACACGTGTGATAGGAGATGGCGTCTCTGATATGCGTGTGCTTAGTACACACGTGTGATAGGAGATGGCATCTCTGATACGCATGTGCTTAGAGTGACACACGTGTGATAGGAGATGGCTTCTCTGATACGCATGTGCTTTGAGTGACACACGTGTGATAGGAGATGGCTTCTCTGATACGCGTGTGCTTTGAGTGACACACGTGTGATAAGAGATGGCTTCTCTGATACGCGTGTGCTTAGAGTGACACACGTGTGATAGGGTGAGATGGCTTCTCTGATACACAGAAGTGAGGTGGCTTTCTAAAGGTAGATCACTGGCCAGAGTTTTTAAGCTATAAGAGCCGCTCCAGAGACTTCTTTTAAAACAGCAGTCACCACTGGCAACACATGTCAGTGACACAGCATGGGCTGCAAACCTTGCTTACTTGTGTGACATATTCAACCTGCCCTACAAACTTCATCTGTCACTTCAGGGGAGAAGGGCAACTGTGTTCAAGTCAGCAGATAGTCGGTAGATTAAGCAGCTGCATTCAAAGCCAAACTGGAATTGTGGGGGCGACAAGTGAACACTGGGATTCCTGACATGTTTCAAACATTGGCAGAGATTGTGAAAGAGACCGAGCCAGGGCCTTCTTTCCCCCAGCTGGCACACGATCACTAACCTCAGCTTTCAGAGAAGCTTGAGCGTTACTTCCCAATCACAAAATACCCCTGAACTGAGAAGGAATGGATCCGCGACGCACTTATGAATCAGCCAGGTGAACTGACTTCGTCCGCGCTAGAAGAGGATCACCGTCATTTTGCAATTTGAGATTGCAAATGATGGTGGCCTTAGAAGTATGTTTGAGACAACTTCAAATCTCCATACATTCTGGATTGTTAAAGAATATCCTGAGATTGCCACAAAAGCACTGAAAAGCCTGCTTCCGTTTCCAAGGTCCTATCTTTGTGAAGCAGGGTTGTCTGCAGTGACAGCAACCAAAATGAGATTAGAGTAGACTGGACACAAAGCAACACACTTCAGGGTCACTGTCTCCATCACCCCCAGATGGGACCGTCTAGTTGCAGGAAAACAAGCTCAAAGCTCCCTCTGTTTCTTCATGATGTTGAGTGGCATCATTATTTCATTATATATCACAATGCAATTATGATAGCAATAAAGTCCATAATAAATGGAATACACTTGAATCATCCCAAAACCATCCCCCAGCCCACCCGGTCTGTGGAAAAATTGTCTTCCACAAAACCAGTCCCTGGTACCAAAAGGGTTGGGGATGGGACCACCGATATAAAACATAAAACTCCAATTTAACATTCCTGGATTTGTGCACTCATACACACTTTCATACTCACACACCCACCCACACACGCACTCTTACATGGACTCATACACACATGGTTACACATAAGCACACATGCACATACACCCTCTTGCACACTCACACAACTCTCACATACACACTTAGCCACATTCACATACTCATGCACACTCACACACACATGCACACACACTCACCCTCACACCTCTCTCATATACACAGCTACCCACACTTGGATACTCACACATGCACACTCTCACAACCATACACTCACACACTCTCTCATGCACTCACATTCACACACAATCACATACTAATAAGCATGTATACACACATGCACACACTCTCACACCCATGCTGTCTCACACACATGCTCTTCCACTCACACGGTCACACATGAATAAACATGTACACGCACTCATGCATGCACACACATACACTTTCCTACACTCACCCACACACAGTCACATACTAATAAGCATGTACACACATGCACACACTCTCACACCCATGCTCTTTCACACACTCACATGCACTCACAGTCACACATGAATAAACATGTATACACACGCACACATGCACACACATGCACTTTCATGCACTCACATGCACTCATACACTCACACACACGTTCACACATATGTACAGTCACTTATATTCACACACTCACTGATTGAGAAAAGAACAAAGAAAAGCTCAGTAGGGTCTTTGTAAACATTTTTCTTCCTTGTTTTGAAACTTGTGCAATTTGTATATCTTAAAAGTAAATTTCATTTCTGCCTTACATACCATCAGAATTTCTGTCTCTCAGAAGCTTTAGTTTCTTCCGTATCAACTGAAGGTCTAACCCATTTGTCCGCCCTGGTCACCTAGCGACAGTCCAGTGATGAAGGCTGGCAGCCTGGGGGACAAAGTGCCCCAGGACACCCCCACTGTGATGAGGGCATCAGTGCACTGTGCCCTCCCACGTGATGCTGAGCCTGGACCTGGGGGTCGCCCACAGTGAGTTGAAGGCTCAAGGACAAACCTCTTCTTGACAATGAACAGTTCAATCCTTCATGAGCACAAGAGTCCAATCTTCCATTTTAAGTTATCTTCTTCTTATTTGAGTCACTTAGCTAGAGTCAAGGGAAGTAAAATAGTGCCCAGGTCAACAGAGACTGTGAGTTCTCTAAGAAACAGTGGGTTCATCCCATTTGTTCTGAGAAGCTCCAGGGCAGGGCAGAGAGTCCATGGCAGGGGATAAGTCAGCAAAACCCTTGAACTGTGTACGCAGTGTGCGATTAATGAACAGCCTTAAAGAGCGTGGCTGAAAAGTTTAGTTTAATTAAGGCACAGTTTAGAAAGGAGTAAGATTTCCTACAAGAGGAGTGCCATGATTTTCACAACAGGGAGGAAGAAAGAAAGGGGGACAGGGAAGGATAAGCCCTTTTGCATAAAGACAATTCCAGGGGATTCTGAAAGAGAACATGTTCATGGCAACCTAGGTGTGGGGGAAGAAAAGCTAGGACCCCATAAAAACTCCACATTTTTAGCATAAGAAACTGCCTTAGAACACAGTGAGAGACTGCCACGTGCTCCAGTTATCTCTGAACAACGTGACTCCTGCACGTGTCTGCTCTGACTTTTGTGCACGCAGTTCTTTGTAGACAGTGGTTTCCGCACGGGAAGCCCTGTCTCTCTCATCACAGGTGCCGTGCCTGCCTCCTGCAGTCAGGACTTACCACCTTTTCTGGGGCCATGTCTCTGTCAAAGGCCCTTCCCAGGTGAGTCTACTAGTACATCGAGGGCCCACCAAAAGGGGCATTGGAAGCACGAAAGCCAGTTCACGAGGTTTCACTGGAGGCCCAGGAATTTCGGCTCCTGCCACCTCAGGCAGCTCTCATCGCACAAGTCATGGGACAAGAAGAGCTGGTCTGTTTCCCCAAATCAGGCATTTGAAGCTTCGATCCAGACTGTCCTGTACAATCCTGTTGATTGCTCCAGTTGAGGTACACATACTGTTTAGCTCTTTAAAAAATGATATTCTGTGGCATAACTTAAGGTAAAATACAGCAAACATTCTGCATTCGGTATGAAGTTAATGGTCGTGGTGGGGAAAGCAAAACTTCTCCACTGGAGTCTGCTGTGGACCACAAATGTCCAAAATACTTAAGGCAAAATGGAGCTCTCGAACTTCCTTCGGTTTTTCCTTAAAACGGTTAATTTAAAAAAAAATGTCAAAACATGCTATAAATAAGATGCAACAGAAACTCATCGGAAGGAACTGAAACACTGAGAGGCCAAAGGTTTCTCCCAGCCCTGGAAAATGAGAAAGTCTCTGTCAGATGGGCGACTCTGAAAAGCCAGGGATCCCCATCCCCTCCCACAGCTGAGACTACCAGGAGCCCCTCTGGGCCCTGGGTCGGCTCTCCTGGCAGCCTCCACTGAAACACAAGAGGCTCAGTGCTGGGTCAGTCTCAGGGGTCACCCTTCAGCCAGCCCCAGGGCAGAGCTCCTTCATCAACGCTTGCAAAGCTGTGGCACTACAACCAGGACCAGCGCTTGATAGGAATAACCCTGTGGAAATAAAGGCAGCCATCTGACCCCTGCACCCATTGGCTACAAGCAGGCAACTAGCAGGCTCCTAATCTAAAACCTAAATACAGCAACAATCACAACAAAATGTGTGGGCACACACACCTTGTGTCTGATTTAGGACAATCTTGCTATGACCAGGGAAATCAGAAACTTAGCACACCCATGGCAGCCTCTCTTGCATTGCCAGACAAAAATAAGAGGACAGCGGGCTGCCTGGTTGATGCAGGAGGGGAAATAAACAGCCCAGGACTGGCTGGTGATCCATCAGCAGAACTGGGTCAGCCCAGCTCATGCAAAAACGCTGTGCCAGCCTCACTGCCAGACAAAGAACAGAGCCTCAAAGTGGAGCAGGCCCCCAGGTGGCCACCTCGGCTGTCCAATCAAGGTCAGAGGGGCTGGGCAGAAGGGGCGGCTGCTGGCCAGGTGGCATTAGCTGCTGGCCCCAGGCAGCAGCAGAGATCAAGCATGGGGGTAGAGAGGTATGTTTCCAGCATGCAGCCTTCTGGAGCCAAGATGTTCTCCCAACACCACTGCTGCCTGCAGTGCATCCACAATTTGGTTTCCAATTTTTCTGTACAACAAAATTAAGCTTTAAAAAAAAACGTAGACCTTTGTGCTAGGTTCTGTTTAAGCTACTGGAGCATTGAAAGGATGACAAACTTATCAGCACTTTTCAATCCAAGCAGAGCCAGGGAGCAGCCACACACACACACATTCATACATGTGCACACACCCATCACTCACACATGCACATACTCACACACAGACACTCACTCATGCATATGCACTCACACTCATACACATGCCCACATACATGCTTACACAAATTCACATACTACTGACACAAGCACCCATAGATACATGTGCTTACATACTGACACACATGCACACAGACACACACACACTCCAGTCCTTCCTAAGTGCCAGGCCATGGACCAACCCCTCCCTCTATACCACACAATCTCAATCTCCAGATGAGGAGCTCAGTTCCTTCTAAGCAACTCCCTTGTGACTCAGAATTAGACACTTGAGGACACCTAATCCGGATTCCAGGAGGCAGTTCCTCTTAGCCAAGGAGAAGATAAAGCTGGAGAGTTTATGCAGCAAAATCAGGATAAAAACTCGGGTTTCTGGACTTCCATCCAGGGCTTTCTGCCAGACCTTAGAAACATGATGAATAAGGAGGCTGGAGACTTCTTACCCATTTAATGCATTTATTGAGTGCCTTCTGTGCGCCAGTCTCTGTGACAGGCACTGATCATTCAAAGTGGCATCATCAACACAGTCCCTGCCCTCTGGTAACTCACCTTCCAGTGGAGGAGACAGACAGACACCATAGAATGAAGGTATGGCATTCAGGAAACCAACTGTCTTCCTAATAATAATAATAAACAGTTTCAGCTGTCAAGCGGCTTTGCCTTTTGACTTCCCCTCTTCTACCTGCCTGGAATATGGCTGTAGTGTTGCTTCAGACTGGAATGAAGGTTACTGCCGAGGACAGAGGAGCAGAAAGACAGAAGGAGGTGGGGACATCGATAATGGGATCAGCCCTATGCTTCCTCCCTCCAGGCTTCTTGCTACATGAAGAAAACCACCATTTCCATGGTGAAGCTGTTGTACTCAGCCGTCAGCCTCATGTAGGCAAAGCCATCCTGGATAGAGAGATTGTAGCCATCTTGAGTCTATTGAAGGCATTGATTCCATTCACGGTCATGCTAACAGAGCCAGGCTGAGCAGAGAATAAAATTCCACATCCAGAATAAGCATCCATGCAGTTAGGAGAGAGAATTTCCCCCACTAAGATGGAAAGGGTCCAGTGGAATCAACCTGCCACCAAGTAAACAACTGCCCTCTGAGATACAGTATAAGCCTTGAGGGAAGACTGTGAAGAAGCTTGCAACGGAAAACAGGCTGGAGACAGACAAGATCCAGGGGGTTCTAAAGCCCTCCCACAGCAGGTGCTCTGTAGGCATCTCAGGGCAGTGCACGGCAAATGGATTAACTCCACTCCAGCATCACCTTGCTCAAGAGCAGTGTTCCACACAATGCCTGGGTATGTGCGTGCCCCTTGGCTGTCCTTGTCTGTCCAAGTGTCTTTAGCATATTCTCATACTTAATTCCCAAGAAACTGCTTTTTGTGAAAGAACTTATTAGCATTGCTCTGGGCTCCAGCACGTCCATAGGAGATGTGCCCTGCATCAGTATCAGGCATTGACTCAACTCCAGAGCCGTCAATTCCCCAGGCCTCTCTGTCCAAAATTACAAACCCCTTCTTGAGAGAATCTCATTAGTGCTGCTATCTGGTTCTAATAAATCAGCTGTGGCTGTGGGCCAGGACCCGTGTATCACAGATCAGGGTGGGTACTGGGGCTGGTGGCCGGATGTGGGGGCAGTGAACACCACGCCAGTACCACTGGGGTCTGGGGAAGAAACACAGCAAAAGTTAGGAAGAGCCACTCTTGGCCACCTTCTTAGAGTGAACCATTGGTGTTTCTCCAGGGAACTCCTCATTCCTCTCTAAAGTTTCTCAATCACAGTCAAAATGATTGTCCCACCTGCACACGCTTCCTCATGTCGCTGGTGAGAACTTCACATGGGGAGAGGTGCTCAGAGGAGTTCCCGTCCCCTTGTTCTCCACCCCCATCCCCGCCATCCTTCTGGGAAGGATGCTCTGGAGGGATCGTTACATCTTAAAACTCAGCCATAAATGCCAAAACACAGGAGCAGTATTTTCTTAATGAAACAGGCATATGTTTTTTCTACTATTTGGATTGGTGCAGGGAACTGGAGAACAAGCATCAACAGGGAAGAAACCCATTTCTGAAGCCCTTGGCCCCTGAGAGCAGGCAATTAACAGGCAGCTTTGCAGAAGTACAGCCCAGGCACCAGGGTGGCACGAGAAATACCACCCATGTCTCGAATGTGACGCGTCCCACAGGAGGGAACAGCAAGCTTGGGCTCCAGGCTGCACTGGCAGGAGTCCTGTGGTGGAAGGAAGCATGCGTTGGAAGCTGTGTGATAAGAGAGTATTCATTATTTACTGCTGCATAACAAACTACTGCAAAACTTAGCAATTTAAGGCCACAAACATTTTTTATCTCACAGTTTCTATGGTCAGGAACCCAGGGGTTACTCTTGATTCTAGAACACAACTTGGCTAAGCAGTTTAGCTAAGGTCTTCCACAGGCTCCAAGCAAGGTGTCAGCAGGGGTTGTTGGCATTTCAAGGCCCCCCAGGGGGTGACTCTTCCAAGCTCATTGGTATGGTGGTTGGCAAGATTTATTTCCTTGTGGCCATTAGTCAGAGGCCATTCTTGGGTTGTTGCCACCTGGGCCTCTCCGAAGAGCAACTTACCACGTGGCAGCAGGATTCATGGAAGTGAGCTGCAGGATTCATGGAAGCGAGCTACTGGAAGAGCCAGAGTGAGCCGAGCGCCATGCAAGCCCTGGCCTCCCGTAACCTGGCCTTGGAGGTGACGTCTCACCATGACTGCCTATTCTGTATTTCAAAGGCAAGTCTCTAGGTCCAGCCTTGAGACCCTCACAGAAAGGGGTTTATACCAGGACATGAACACAGGAGCAGGGGTCACCAAGGCCTTCTCAGAAGCCAGCAGTCCCCAGGGGTGATCCAGGCACAGGCCCGAAGAGAAAACATGGGACACTCATGGAATCAGAGCCAGGAGTGCAGGGGAGAAGCAGGAAAAGGAGAATGGGGAGAACAATGCACCAGTAGGGGCCTGCAGAGAAGGGAGCCGGGGATGCCGGGTAGCGAGCTGCCAGAGTCACTGGGAAGGACTGGGATGGAAGCTCACTTTGGGTTCACTTTTGTCTAGAACCACAAAGACACCAGCAGGCCTTCCCTCCTGCTTCTCCTGAGGATCTGTGTGTGTGCCAGGAGTGGGTAGCCATAGAGTAAAACTGCCCTGATGTAAAGACAGTGTCTAATATCACAGAGAGAATTAAGCATTGTGTATTAGTCAGAGTTCTCCAGAGAATCACAGCTCATCACAGAGAGAGAGAGGGAGGGAGGGAGGGAGAGGTGAGAGGGCATTTATTACGGGACTTGGCTTACGTGACTGTGGAGGTTGAGAAGTCCCGCAATGTGTGTCCTGCAAGGTCGGGTCCCAGGAAAGCCAACGGGGTAACTCTCAGGCCAAGGCCAAAGCCCTGAGAACCTGCGAGGGGCAGGGAGTGACTGCTGCAAGTCCTGGAGTCTGAAGGCCAGAGAACCGAGAGTTCTGATGTCCAAGGTCAGGAGAAAATGGATGTCCCAGCCCCAGGAGAGAAAGGAGAGAAAAGAGAGAAAGGGAAATAGTGAATTCACCTGTCCTCCACCTTTTTGGTCTACCCAGGCCCTCAGCCGGTTGGATGGTGCCTGCCCACACAGGGTGAGGGCAGATCTTCCTTCCTCAGTACACTGATTCAAATGCCAGCCACTTCCAGAAGCACCCCACAGAGGCACCCAGGAATAACACCCTACCTGCTATCTGGGTTTCCCTTAACCCAGTCCAACTTACACCTGAACTTAACCATCACACCCGTTCTTCGTTTCCCAGGGCTGCCATAACAAACTCAGAGTTCCACAAACTAGGTGCTTTTAAAAACAGAAATTCATTCTCCTGCAATCCAGGAGGCCAGAAGTCCAAAATGGCAATGTCAGTAAGTCAGTGCTCCCTCTGAAGGGTCTAGGAGGCTCCTTCCTCACTTCTTCCTTGGTCCTGGCATAGCTGGCAATCCCCAGTGTTCCGGGGCTTGTGGCTGCATCACTCCAGCCTCTGCCTTCATCTTCACACAGCCTTCTCCCCTGTGTCTCTCTGTCCAAATTTCCCTCTTCTTGTAAGACACCAGTCATTGCATTAGGGCTCACTCCTATGTAGTATGGCCTTACCTTAACTTGGTTACATCTGCAAAGACCCCATTTCCAAATAGGCCATGCTCACTGGTTCTGAGGGTTAGGACTTTAACATATACTTTTGGGGAACACAACTCAATCTGCAATAGGCATGGAGTAAAGAAGTGTAAACATCTGTTGCTTTTCTTCTTTAGCCTCTCGTCCTATTTGGAGAAGCACTTGGGGTCGTGTGACTTGGGGCGACGTGGATGCCTTATTTTTGGCACAACTATGATTTTATAGTTTAGGGGGTCAGGGTGTTACCTAGAAAATAAGGAAGGCAGCCAACTCAGGAGCACCGTGATCTCAGATAAAAGAGTTCAAGGGACCTTGAAGTATCCTTCCTGGCAGTCTGGTCTTGGAGATAAGTCAGTCAAAATTTAGGGGCTAAAGCCTGCTCGGTGATGGGACTGGGTCTTTATTTCTATGCACTGGGACCTGGGCTGGCTCAACCCAGCCAGGATGTGATTCTCTTACACCAGCACCCTTCATCTGCATCTGCTGACACCGGCATGCCACAAACACACCCATTAACTGGAGGTAAGAAGACGCGGTCCCCCAGTGCTTCTAAGACACTACCATAAATGGAGGTGGATTGAGGAGGGAAGGAGGGATTGGGTTTACAGAAGCTTTCCTCAACTCATTCCATTCTTCATGGAAAAGGACACAATTTCTCTTTCCAAAAACCTAAGCTGCTTAAGAGTAGATGTCAACACTCTGTCTTCTGGGTTCAGTGTTCTTTGTATGTTGCTTTCATATCCATGCATAATTACAAATTTAGCAAAATTCACAGACAGTAGTCAAAGTGTGGTAGCACCATAAAGTTCTAGAATAACGAACTGATGATAATCAGCCTTAGCACAGTCCTTCCCCAAACTCCCTGCTTCTTCCATATCTTACACAAGTTGCAAGGCCACAACTAAGTTCCATTTTCCTCCAAAGTTTTCCCAGATTCCAAGCCATATTCATCTCTCTCTTCTATACACTATCTCTTCTGTAAAAGAGAAGTTGCCATTGGTCACGCATTGATAGTGGCTTTGTTTGAATAGCCTCAAATCTCAGAAACAGAGAAATTCTTTACATTTACTTGTATGACTCATGGTACTGAGTACCAGTAATTGGTTAATACACTCTTATTAATTGAATGAACAACAGTTGATTTCAAAAAGAAAGAAGCTGGGAATCATGTGGGAGGTGTTCAGTCTAGAAGGGAATAAGAACAGATTCTGAGCAGCTGCACTGCTGGTCCTAACGTAGAAAAAACAGGGAGGGTCCACTTACCCTGGAGTTTGACCAAGATAGAGTGTGAGTCTAGTGTTAAGAACTGCAAGTACAAAGAATATAATATGCATATGTGCCGTGTCTGTTATTCATCAAAACCCAAGCTGGATTATCTCATTAGAACACTCTTCATGAGATGCAAGAAGCATTACCCAATTTCCAAGATTTGTGATCCTGTACCTTAAATGTTGTTAAAGGGAATTCCAAACTTAACATATTAAGAATAAAAAGTTGAGTTTCTTATCAAACAGATAAAGTACAGATCTGTTTTTATTGTATTCAAACTCAGAGAGAGAGACAATCAATACGTAAATAATATTTGGTTTTGTGAAGGTAGAGAATTTTGTGCAAGACATGTTCCTGGAAAGCATATACTACCAAGAACAATGTGTTTGCTTTATAAAGCTGAATTAATAAATACTTATTATTGGGAAGTTTCTGTTGAGTATAATTGACTACAGTTCAATCCAATTATTATGCAAGTGAAGGGTTAGAGCACTAAAATTCACAATGTGAAGAGATAAAAACTGTTTCAACTCAATTATTGAATAGCTAACTAAGCATTTCTAGATTATCTTCTCTGTTATTCAACCTCTCTTTTGCCTACTTCATTTCTCTGCCAAAATCACTATTAGAAGTGGTAGTAAAGAGGAAAGCAAAGAATCAAAATTCAATTAACGTCCTTTAAGATAGAACTGTCCTGTAAATGGGGCTTTGGAAGAACAAGCAGTGAAGATAGTGGTTTAAACTGTGTTTATAAATTTGTTAATTGCAAACCTTTATCACTCCTAAATCCTGGCTTACACAAATATTGTTTTCCAAGCCTACTGGAAGAAGAAATATTTTTATGCAAAGAAGTTGGCCTCACCCTTTGTTCATTCCCATTGAAAAATAAGAAAGCTTGATCCCAGGAGATATATGAATTAGACTGCAGGTAGCAAAAATATAAATTCTAAGTGACAAAAAAATCCAAATTATAGAACAAGTAGAAAGCTAGAAAAAAATCTTTGCAATTTATTTCACAAGAGCTTATCTTCTCAACACATAATGAGCTCTAATAAATCTTTAAGGAAAAGGTCAAAATGCAATAGAAAAAATGGGCAACAGATATAAGAGAGTTTACAGAACAAGAAATACAAATGAAACATAAAAATATTCTCAAATCCATCTTTCCATTTCTCACTCAAAACACGGAATCATTCTGGACTCTTCCCTTTCTCTCTCATCCCTAACATGTCCAAGACCTTCTTGGCTTCATCTTCTAAAAGGACCATATCAACCTCTTGTTTGGATTACTGCAATTCCTAACTGAGCTCCCTGCTTCCATGCTGTTCCCTTCTACAGTTCTTTACAGGGCACCCTGAGTGACCCTTCTAAGAATGTAACAGTGCATTGGTTTCCTTTTGCAGAGTGAAAGTCAGAGCCCAGTGGCATAAAGGCCCCAGTACATCAGTGCCCTGTGGCCTCTCTGACCTCCTCCTGCTCCTCCTCACTCCCCTGCTCCAACAATCCCAGTCCCTTTGTTCTCCTTCATGCATAATGTAGGGGATGGCATTTCCTAAAGATGACAGCAACAATATTCCCCTGTGATGGTTTAAGTGTTCACTTGGTTAGGCCACAGCACCCAAATATTTGGTCAAGTACCAGGCTAAATGTTGCCATGAAAGTGCTTTTTAGACATGAACATTGAAATCAACAAACTTTGGATTAGCAGATTGCTTTCTGTAATGTGAGGGAGCCTCATTCCATCAGTTAAAAGCCTTGAGAGCAAAGACTGAGGTCACCTAACGGAGAAGGAATTCTGCCTCCAGACTTCTTCAGATTGGAAGTGCAGCATCATCTCTTCCCTGGGGCTCCAGCCTGCCTTGCAAGTTTTGAACTTGCCAGCCCCCACAATCATGTTGGTCAATTCCTTAAAATAAATAAATAAATTCCTATCTCATATATACATATATATAAGTTTAACAGGTTTATGTGTATGTGTGTGTGTATGTATGTATATGTGTGTGTGTATACATATATATGTGTGTGTGTGTGTATATATATATCCTATTGGTTCCATTTTTCAGGTAAACCCTAATACATCTCCCAATAATATGACCTTGTCATTACCCTGATAAAAGAAGTGGAGTCTATGCCACCTCCCTGGGCATGTTCCTGTGTCAATTTAGGAACATTTTCCATCAGAATGTTCTTTGTCAGGAACTAGCTACCCTGCAGGGAGTGATCCAGTGTCATGGAGAGACCACAGGTAGGTGCCCTGCTTAACCATCCCAGCTGAGCCCAGCCTTCGAGTCATCCCAGCCCAGGTGCCAGCATGTGATCAACAAAGCCTCTGGAAAATTCCAGTGCCTGCCCTCAAGTAACCCAGATTCCCAGATTCCAAGATTCAAGTCTTCTCAGCTGAGGCCAAGAGCATCCCCACTAAGGCCTGTCCAAATTCCTGGCCCACAGAATTCACAAGCATATGAAAATGATTGCTGCTTAACCTCTCAGTTTCAGGTTGTTTGTTATGCACTGTTGATGAGCAGCACGAATGCTGAGCAAGTCCTTAGAATACGACTCTTCACTGCCTGTGTGCTTGCTGTCCTGTCTTCCTGGATCTCCTCCCTAGATTCCTTTGTGGTCTCTTCTTCACCCTGGTCAGGTCTCTGTGCAAACATCAACTACTCCAGGAGGCCTCCTTCTCCCCCATGGAAAATACTATCCTCCACCTGCACTCTTTAACTCCCTTCCCTGGTTTGTTTTTCTTAGGAGAACTTATCACCATCGTATAGGTATATATTTCACCTATTTGTTCTTCCTTTCCCTGTCTCCTCTGACTAAAATGTCAGCTGGATGAGAATAGGAGATTTGGGGTTTGCTCTGTTCAGGATTGCATCACTAGCACCTGGAACAGAGCCCAGAGCACAGTCAGTGCTCAACTAATAACAGCAGAATGAACACACAAATGAATGATGAAACTGCACATATAAGAGAGCTGCAAATTAAAACTCCAGGGGCACAAACTTTTTTACCTATCAGATCACAAAATTTGTGCATGTGGCTAATGCATTGTGCTGGTGAGCATGTTGGGAGACAGGCATTGCCATATTTTGCTGGCGAGAATATTAATTGGGGAAAATTATTCAAAGAATGATTGGACAGTGGAATTCAAAATTTTAAGTGCACATAAACGTTGACCTAGCAAATCAGTTTCTAAGAACATATCCTACAGACATACTCATACATATGTACAGCAGTGTATCTATGAGAATATTCAGGGCAGCACTTGTTTATATGAGCAAAAGATTCAAATATCAAATGATCTTCAGTAATATAATTGTTAAATAAATGTCAGAATATTATTGGTAAGAAACATATGCCACTGTAAAAGAGAATGTTGAGGTTTTATACTGAAATAGAACTTATATAGAATAAGCTCCGAAACATGTTGTCAGGGAAGGAAGCAAGTGTTTGCTGTGTCACCGATTTAGCTATAAGAGGTGGAGTGTCTCTAGAAGGATGTAACAGACATAAGCGAATAACAGATTGCCTCTGGGGATGTGAACTCAGCAGCTGGCAGACAGGAAGGGAAGAAGACATTTTTCACTATATTGACCAATTTATATTTCTAGAATATTGTATTATGTGCATTTAGTTACCACTGAGGGAAAATATCCATTTAAGAAAAGATAATTTGCCAGATATATTTCTTCTTTAATATTCTTCTAGAAACTGTGGTCACGGGTCTATGCTTCCCTTCGGCCTGCCTCAGTGACAGACTAAGCACAGTGCTCAACGTCCTGTGTTCAACTGAAGGAGAGAGACCTTTGATTTTTCTCTCAGAGACAGACCCATGAAGGCTTACCCATAAATCCTCACAGCCATCCCAACCAATGCCAAGGAGTCAGCAATCCATGAAATAAGCAATAAATGCTTTAGTAAAACTTGTAGCAATAGGTGTAGCTCACAAGACTGCTTTCAATATAAAAAAAAAAATGGGGTAATCTGCTGCTTATGTTTTCACAGCATAACTTGTGGGTCATTTCACCTGCTGATGGTTACTTTTAATAAATAGAAATGGGGCAGCGAGAAGCATGAACCAGAAATTACTTTCATTTATATTACCTTTGGGGGCTTTCTTCATTAACATTGTTAAGCTAAATAAAATAAACATTTAAAATGCATTACATTCAAGACTTTTTGGTCTACAAAATTGAGTAAACAGTATTTAAGAGCAAAGATTAACTCTAAAAAGGAAGCATGATACATTACTTAGTAACAACAACTATTATGTCTTATCTTTCACGGAAATCTTCAAGAGTTAAGACATGTAATGAGTATCATCCATGCAACTGTTTCCAACCAGTGTCTAAACACATTATTAGGCTAAAAAAATAAAACTGTAATGAAAGAACTCCAAAAAGAGCCATCTTCCAGGGGGGAGTCTCCATTTCTTTCAACATTGGTTGAGTAAACATCACCAAAACGACACTGTACCACACACATCCCTGGACCTCCAGAAGGTCACAACCCAGAAAGGGAGGGAAACTCTAGACAGATGACTCCAGTGCACACTCAAAGTACACAAGTTGAGGGGTAGAAGCAGCTTGGAAGGAGGCCGCCCAGTCAGCCTCCATGGAAACCCAGCCTTTGACTTGTACCTGGAAGAAGGAGGAGATGGAGAAGGAAATATTCTTCTGGGAGGGAGGAGCGTGCAGGATGAATGAAGGTAGCACAGTTAATCGCTAATGCTCCTAAATGCCAACCCCAGGAAGTTGCATGAGAATGAAAAATCATCTTCTGCTCGTAACAAGTTGAATGGCGCCCCCAAAAAAGATAGTTCCAAGTCCTAAACCCCATATCCATCGATATGACCTTATTTAGATATAGGGTCTTTGCAGATGTAATTTAAATTAAGGATATTGGGATGAGATCATCCTGGATTTAGGGTTCACCCTAAATGACCTGTGTCCTTATAAGAAAAAGAAGAGGAGATTCAACACAGAGACACGGGGGAAGGCCCACATGAATACAGAGGCAGAAATTGGAGGGATACAGCCACAAACCAGGGACTGTGGAGGATGACCGGCAGCCACAAGGAGTTGAGAGAGGGGCCTGGGACAGATTCTCACTCAGAACTTCTGGAAGGAACCAACTTCTAGACTCCAGAGCTGTGAAAGAACAAGTTTCTATTGTTTTAAGCCACCAAGATCATGCTAATTAATTACGGCAGCACAGGAAACTGAAAGACTGCCTTTTATGCTGACCTCGATATTGTAAGTGTCTCCCACAGGACCTGCACTTAGAAGATGCTCAGGAAATGTTGAACAAATGGCTGCAATGTGTAGAAGCAAATGGGCAACAACTGGAAAGAGACAGGTCAAGTCCAGGTTGTGCCAGATCTCAATGACATGCCCTGAGCTCATTCTGCAAGGCTTGGATTAAGGAATTGTAAGGGGATGAAAAATGCATCGGGCTAGTGGGAAGACATTACAACAATGAGTAAGCTGGTAAAGGCAGGAGGTCCAGGCAGATGCCTATGACAGATGGGAGGAAACTTGAGTTGGGCAGTGGCAGCAGGCGTGGATACCAGAGCCCCTAAAAATAAAGCTGACCGTCTGGACCAAGCTGGATGATGAAGGAAGAGGGAGGACCTGTCCACAGGGGACTGAGTGGTTTGAACGCATCGAACGCATCTGTCAAAAAAGGAAAGGAGAATATTGCAGTTCAAGACAGGTCTCAGGCCAGGTTTCCCAGAAAACAGAACCTGAGGTCAAACCAAAGGGCTATTGGATCTGAGGAGCTGTGATTCCAGGGTGGAGAGAAGGAGGAGAAGGGAGGAGAGGCCGGGAGAGAGGCAGAGCCAGTCCAACACGGTGCAGGGCTGTGCTGCCACTGTTTCACAAAGAACCGGGTACAGGACCTCGCTGCACTTTGCCACACAGAGGGACAGAGCCGGTGCCTCAGGACAGTTCTCTGGAGCCAGGAGGGGAGAGGAAGTGTGGAGTGCACTCCCCTTCTCCTGTCTCATGCTGGTAGAGTGTGTCCCATGGACCGTAACTCCCACATGCTAAGTTGTGCTACCGGTCCCCTCCTGGCAGCTGCTGCAAGTACCAGATCCTGTGTCCAGGACTTCCTCAGGGTCAGGAAGTGGCAGTTGGAGCCAGCGCTGCCCCAGGACAAGAGGGTAATGCACACACCCACCCTGGTGGAGGCCGAGGAAGGGGCAGGGCTGACAGAAGAGCAGTGGCAGCTGTCGTGGTGGCCAAGATCAGGCTGTTCCTTGAGCAACGACCAAGGTCCGGGACACTGGGAGGCCAGGCGAACTTGAGAAGATAGCCATCTTCTAAGTAGTCCCAGATCCAAAATGCAATGTGATGCTGGCAGGTCTCGCTCACCTGTGCATTTTTAAATCTTCCTGGCTCTATGAGTAACTTGATGGTTAATATTGTCTGACTGATAAATTTCTAACAAAAACAAATTTTATCACTGGAGAGGAAAGCCAGAACTCAATCTCAAGTCCACTGATAGGACTATGTAACCATTTTCATGTATATCATGATTTACTATAGCACTGACTATAGGTCTGTCTCTTATGGGCGTTACAAATATCAACTTGTTTAACAACCATCATAAGAGCCAGCCTGTGTGGTTCCATCCTGGCTGCAAAGCCCGTCGCCCCACCCTGCTATGCTGTCTCTTTGTTTGTTGAACTTTTTGCTGATGGAACATTTGTATCATCTTAGCTTTCCGTGGGGGAAAGAACTGCGTGCCACAGGATGGGCCCACATTTCCACCCGAGATACAGGCATTCTGATCATGTTTCTCTCCTCTCGCCATTAACCAGGAGCCAGAGAATTTGTTTTGTCTCAGACTTTGAAAACTTTAAGATCAATTAAACAAGCCGCGGGTTTGGAAGCATGACAGGTGAGTTCAGCTTCTGAAACATGCCTCGGGCTGAACTTGAACAAATGTTCCCAACACGGCTTGGAACTGTCCACAGCAATTCTGAGCCACGATCTTCACAGTCGAGATATGGACTCTGCAGTCAGACTGACTGATTGAACGTCAGCTCTGCCCCTTGCCCTGCACCACCGGACAAGTAAGCAACCTCTGCACATCTCAGGTGTGGCACCTACCAAATGCAGTGCTAAGTGTAGAGACTGCTCATAATGACCGAGCACAAAATGGGTTAAAACATAAAATGCCCAGAATGTTTAGTACACAGTTTGGCTCTTACAATAAACATCTGCTGCACTGATACTATTAGGGTAGGAGGCTCCATCTAGGTAGGCTCTGAGGATGGGCTGTGCACATCCACGTCCTGACACCTGCAGGCATTGGGATCCTTCCTTCCTCTCACACCACATTATCACTATATGCAGATGCAGTTCATTTGGTCTCATAGCCATAGTTCACCACAATGAGAACTTAAATTCTGCCATTCCCGGAATTTCTGTGTATCTTTTAATTATTTTTTTTTAAATTTGAGAATCTTAATTTGGTGACCAGAATGGGCTTGACCACAGCAGAAGGATAAAGTCTAAAGAGAGTGAGGACACCCCACTTCTTTAATCATTCCTCCACTCAGCCCCCAGCATCTCCATGCCTGAAGTGCCAATTGGAATTCCCGTTGCTTTCTAGGGTTCCCACTGCCAATAAAGTGATCGGCTCACCTCTGCTAAGCAGTTCTGCCTCCATACACAACTACACTCCCTGAGGCCCTTGGAGCCTTGATCATTTGGGGTTTATATCAGTTACTGATGCAAACAAAATGTAAGTCAAGCAAGACAGAGCACTGGAGCCCGGCAGGAGCCTGGTATCCTCTTAGCCATTGCTGCTGTCCTGCCAACAGCTGGTGCCTGCCTCGAGATGTTTTATGCTGCCATTGGCAGCAATTCCACCAGCTGGCATATTGACAAACTGATAAAACAGATCGTATCAGTGGGAAGAGCTGGAACTTCCTCCATTATATTTAAGCTGATGTAGCCTGTTTGAGCTGTACATACACTCGGCTCAAAAAAAAGAGGAACCACGTAAGACCACATATCTGCTGTGAAGCATGAATTGTTGAGAAAAGACTAAGGGCTTGATGGCCTATACTCCCACAGGTCTGAGCAATGCATCATATGAGGATTTTTCTGGAAATTTCTTTGTTCAAAGATTAGCAATATTAGGACCATTTATTCTCTTGCTGCACAAGGGGACTTCAGACAAAAGACTTGAAGAACATGGACAAAGAAATGGAAGCAGAGAGTCTGGGAGGATCTGCCGAGAGCTCAAACTGGGGTGTGGGCTAGAGACTGGGTCGGGGAACAGAAGAAGAAACATCATTGGGTCTTACCTTTTTTTTCCTTTTTTTTTTTTTTTTTTGAGACAGAGTCTCACTCTTGTCACCCAGGCTGCAGTGCAGTGGTGCAATCTCGGCTCACTCCAACCTCCACCTTCCAGGTTCAAGCAATTCTCCTACCCCAGTCTCTCAAGTGGCTGGGATTACAGGCACCTGCCACCACCTGCCCAGCTAAATCTTTTTTGTATTTTTAGTAGAGATGGGGTTTCACCATGTTGGTCAGGCTGGTCTCAAGCTCCTGACCTTAGGTGATCCACCCACCTCAGCCTCCCAAAGTGCTGGGATTATAGGCATGAGCCACCATGCCTGGCCAGGGTCTTATCTTCCTGCAACCTTGAAGAACCCAAGCAGCAATGATGCACTTGGAGTGTGGAAAACATTCTTTTTAATTGCCTATCCTTCCAGGGAAGCAACAGTATTTATCTTGGGAGGAAATACTGAGCTCTTTGGGTATAGGGTGGGGGTGGGGGAGGTTGTTGTTTATTTCTTTCTCCAGGAAAACCTCAGTGGGTCTTTTTGCTTAAGTCATTTCTATGAGCTAAATGTTTGTGTCCCACTCACCCCCCACCAAAAAAAAAATGTATATGTTGAAGCCCAGTCCCCAAGGGGATGGTAGGAGGTCCAGCATTTGGAAGGTGATTATGCCATGAGTGTTGGAGCCCTCATGAATGGGATTAGTGCCCTTATAAAAAGACATGAGAGAGCTTGCTTTCTCCCTCTTTGCTCTCTGCCATGTGAAGACACAATGAGATGCTCATGTGCAAACAAGGAATGGGGCCTCCATTAAACATTAGGTCTTCCATGCCTTGATTTTGGTGTTCCTAGCCTTCAGAATTATGGGAAATAATTGTGGATTTGTTCTTAAGCCACCCAGTTTATGGAATTCTGTTATAGCAGCCAGAACGGAATAACATTGTAGTGGCCAATCCCAGAGCTTGCTCTGGAAGGAAGAGGCATAGTCAATAATCACCCTATATAAAAATGGAATAGGACATTTCTGTGGACATTGTTTGATGTTAAATATTTGAGTTCTGTCTACTACCTTTGGCTAGGAGAGGAAGAAAGCATGCTCTCTGTAAGAGGAAGGGTGCTGTCTCCTGGCACTTCCATCTGAAGTTAGTTGGTTTCCACAATAGCCGATGGTGGAAGCAGATGAAGAGATGGATTATTGGTGATGACCCTGCAATGGGTTTGGCCAGTGGCTCCCAGGGCCACTGATATTGAGAAGCCAGAGCTAAGATTTCACAGTGTTATAGTTTTATGCCCTCTCCAAGCCTTCAGTTGAGTTTATGAATGCTCCAGCCTTGTGCTAGTTGCAACTGTGAGAGAAAACTTGAGTAAGTCAAGTCTCCATTGCAGAGAACAGAATCCTCTCTAGCTAGATATGTTTGCTTCCTGAGGCTGCTCTACAAATAACCACACACTGTGTGTCTAAAACAACAGAAACTGTTATCTCACAGCTCTATAGCCCAGAAGTCCAAAGGCAAGGTGTTCACAGGGCCACCCTCCCTCCAAAGGCTCTAAGGGAGGATGCTTCCTGGCTCTCCCAGCTTCTAGTGGCTCCTGGCCTTCACAAGCTCCTTGGCTTGTGGCCACATCACTCTAATCTCTGCCTTCATTCATGTGGTCTTCTCTTTTTTTTTTTTTTTTTTTTTTGTGATGGAGTCTAGCTCTGTCACCAGGCTGGAGTGCAGTGGCATGATCTCAGCTCGCTACAACCTCCACCTCCTGGGTTCAAGCAATTCTCCTGCCTCAGTCTCCCAAGTAACTGGGATTACAGGCGCCCACCACCATGCCAGGCTAATTTTTGTATTTTTAGTAGAGACGAGGTTTCATCATGTTGGCCAGGATGGTCTCCATCTCCTGACCTTGTGATCCACCCGCCTCGGGCTCCCAAAGTGCTGGGATTACAAGCGTGAGCCACCGCACCCAGCCTTCTCCTCTTCTTAAAAGGACATTGTCACTGAATTTAGGGCCCACCCAGATAATCCAGGCTGATCCCCTCTTCTCTAGGTTCTTAATTACATCTTCAAAGATTCCTTTTCTAAACAAAGTCACATTCACAGGTTCCACGTGAACACATATTTTTTTGGTGGCGGGGGTGGGGAGGGAGAGTAGCATTCAACCCACTATAACCTTGTTAAACAAAAGGAAATTTTTATAAATTATCCAGTGTTCACTGAATTACTTGGGAAGGATAAATGTATTTGTCTGGTTTCATGCTGCTGAGAAAGACATACCCGAGATCGGACAATTTACAAAAGAAAGAGGTTTAACGGACTTACAGTTCCATGTGGCTGGGGAGGCCTCACAATCATGGCGGAAGGCAGGAAGAAGCAAGTCACATATTACATGGATGGCAGCAGGCAGAAAGAACTGTGCAGGGAAACTGTCCCTTATAAAACCATCAGATTGGCCAGGCACAGTGGCTCACACTTTAATCCCAGCACCTTGGGAGGCTGAGGATGCCAAATCACGAGGTCAAGAGATGAAGACCATCCTGGCCAACATGGTGAAACCCCATCTCTATTAAAAATACAAAAATTAGCTAAGCGTGATGGTGCACACCTATAGTCCCAGCTGAGGCAGGAGAATCGCAGTGAGCCGAGATCACACCACTGTACTCCAGCCTGGGCGACAGAGTGAGACTCCATCTCGAAAAAAAAATAATAAAATAAAACCATCAGATCTTGTGAAACTTATTCACTACCACAAGAACAGCATGAGAAAGACCTGCCCACATGATTCAGTTACCTCCCACTGGGTCCCTCCCACAACACATGGGAATTCAAGATGAGATTTAGGTGGGGACACAGCCAAACCATGTCAGTAAAAAACAAATTCCAGGATGAACACACAAGAAAAACTCTCAAAGCCATAGGGAAACCAGGTCACCAAGAGAGCTCCATCCTGCAATGGTGAGGGAGCTGCAGGGTGCAGCAGCCACCCACTGACTCCAGAAGCTTCCATGGCAGTTGCCAGCCCCACACCACCTCTGCAATGAGAAAACAGAGAGGATGCCCACCCCTCCCCATCAGGACTGAGTCTAAGCTCAGGGATTCACAGGGCGAAACCTAAGTTATATCCAGACCCTAAATGCAAGGTGTTTAGGGAAACATAGGTTTAGCATTCCCACTTCGCACTAAAAGAGGGCTGGGGAGCAGGCAGCTGTAGCATCCCCAGCACCTTCTGCACACCTGTGTCCACAACCAGCTCAAAGTGGCCAGCAGAAGATATTTTAAGATTGGGACAAACAGCAGCCAGCCATTCTCAAGCTTTGGCGAGCAGAAGAACTTTGCTCACCTGAGGAGCTGGTTATAATTGGATGGCACTGACTTTGGACTAATGATCTGCTGAATTAATGAGTGGGTCAATGAGAATTGATTGCAGAGGAGCAACCTTGGCAAAGAAGCAAAGCCCCCAGGACTTCCACCTACACTTACCTGGGCCTGACTCTGTACCCACTTCCACCTCTGTGCCCCTCAAACCTACACACTATGCAAATCGATATTTTACTTCTACACAGGAAAAGAAGTAACAACCCAGGATGAGAACACTTGGGCATGGAGGGATGGACACGAGGCCTTCGACAGGTTTGCAGAAGGTATGGCCTGCTCATTTGGGGCTATCTCTTAATTTAAGGCAAATCAACAACAGAAGAAACACTTCCCTGCCCCTCTGTATGTTCTCAGCGTGAGTTCAGATGACGACAAATGAGGAGCAGCCCTCTGTGTTCCTCACTCTCTTGACTTTAAAATAGGCCCCCGCTACTAAGAAGGAGCATGCAGGAATAAGAAATTATGCTCCTAAAATTCTAAATGCACTATGGACATCACTTAGAGTAGAATAGACAGTCCCTTCTTGATTTATCTGCTTTTCCTGCTGAGGCCCCAGGCCATAGACAGCAGCCGAGCTTCTAAAGAGACCTCTGCCCTTCTTCTACCCTTGTCTTTACTAGAGGCAAGAGGAAAGAATACAGAGAGGAGAAAGGAAGCCCCCGTGTGTGAGAAATCACACTGAAACTTTGCAGTGCTCCCTGAAGGCTGTAGCATCAAGGATGGTACAAAGATATGCACAACCTGGAGAATCAATTATGTACAGACCCAAAATGGACATACGACATTGAACCAGAATTAAAAATATGGATCTCATGGGTCTCAAGGACTACTTCAAACAAAGCTCAGAAATGTTTTAACAAATATCCAGAGACCTGTTTCATGGCTTCTGGATTTTAATTTCTAAAGTTTGCATAATTGAACAAATTAGAAATATCCTGCCTTGGTGTTCTTCAGTGGGAAATCCCAAATAAGCGAGATTCTCATTAAAAGATACTCTTGCCTTGCATTTTCATCATAAGTAAAATTCAGATCTTCTTTATTTATCACTTTAGTTTCCTAAAGCTGGTATTTCCATTAAACCACTTAGAAAAAATACACTAAGAGTGTTTGCTGTGTTATTCCCTAAAGGGCTTGGCATTTTTCAGCCTAGGGTGCATCATCTTTCCTGGTCTTCTTCATCCAGTATGCATGCAGGAGGCTGCTTCGCAAAGCCCCAAAACTGAATGGCTTACCGCAGAAATACAGCTGACAAGTTGCTTCTTTTCCCAGCTCTTCTATTTGCTCTTGGCACTTGGAGCTCAGCTTGGGTGCAGAGCTCCACTTCCCCAGCCCCACTTGGCTGATCATTGAGGTTGTTTGGAGGATTCTGTTGAGAAAACACACAGCAAGTCAACCCTGGAGCCAGAGGGACTGCTGTTCCAGGTCCAGCCCTGTTCCCTTCCAACTGTGACCTTGGAGCAGCGGTGAAGTCTCTCCCAGCCTCGCATTCCTAATCTGAAACACTTCCCTGCTCTCTCTTAGGGTGATTATGAATCGATGCAGGTGAAACTCTTAGAACAGTGCCGGGAGCTCAGCGAACCTCCTCACCTCCTACACATGCCACGTGTGTTTCTGTCCACACACCCTTCTCTCCTGGGAGAATTCCCTTCCCACCATGACCCCATCTCCATCATCTAGGTATCCTTGAAAACGCTGCTCCTCAGAGATACCTCCCGGGATGATCCAATCAGACTCTCCTCCCCACACCTCATCCTTCTTATCCTGCCATGGGTCTATTTTCTTTATTGGCATCTGAAATTATTTTCATGATTTGTTCTTTATATATTTGTGATCTGTCTTGGCTCCATGTCTTTGTCCATCATTGCTGTCCACCCAGCACCCAGCGGGGTCCGTGGTGGCTGCATTCTTTGCTGAGTAAATGAATGAAGGAGCCGAGGCGTGTGCCTGCTTGAGACTCCTCTGGACCTTGACCCTTCCACCACATCTGTTCTGACTTAACTCCAGGTCACAGTGATGCCTCCTTCCTCTGCAGTGTTTTGATATTTAGCCTTAACATGCTGCGTGTGATTCTCTTTCTAACCAGATCATCAGTTTCATGAATTCAGTGGAGTTTGAGTCCTCTCTCCACATCTAATCCTGGGTTTCATGTCTCGGACCCAGGAAGCTCAGATGAGAGCTGCTAAGGGTGATGCACATTCATTGCTTCTTTGTTCCTGAGATCATGGTCAGCAATGGCTGTGGGGATTCAGCTTCGCCACCCCCATCCCGGCGGGGGATCACTTTGAGCAGTGTAGAAAGAGGGAGACGCTGACCCCACCCACAGTCTGTCCCCACTCTGACCACTCCCCCCACCGCCTCCGTGCCCACTGTCTTCCTAGGAAACACAGCTCTCTGGGTTACTCGCCCTACTTACGTCACTCCCCAGAGTGACTCACACCATCCTCTGTCCTTTGCTCTAGGCGCCCCTCCCCCACAGGCCTCCCCCATCCTTGCCAAACACCCCCCTGAGCCTCTTCCCTCAAAGTCTACTGAAGACCCACCTTCTAGAAAAATCTCGCACCCAATGCCTTTCTCCCTCAAGCAGTGGCTTGGCTTCCTCCTGCAAGCCATCAGCCATGGGTTGCCACTGAATGACTTCTGTCTGTTAGTCTCTTCTCCCAGCAGGACTGCAAACCCTGGAGGTCTGTGCACCCCTCACCATGCACCACAAAACACACTGAGGAGAGCCAAATACATGCTTGGTGCTTTGTGTTCTGTGCATCGGTTTGCTTGATAATCGCCTCCTCTCGCCTAAGAGGTAAAGATCACTCACTTCCTCCCAGTTCATTTTGTCTGCTGAATAATTCTCACCAGTAGTGAGTCACACTTCTCACCATGCACAGCACAGCATCCTGCGTGTGCCTGCTGCAGAGGCTCCTGATCAATATGGAAGAGACTCAGCCTTGAGTCTAATGATAAGAGAGAAAGACTTCAAGCTGCACATTTGAGAAATAAATTAGCACTTAAACGTGTGTTCATCTACCCTTCACTAATGTATTCCACATTACTTTTCTGACCCACCATTTTGTCAGGAGGTTCTGTAATTTATGTTCTGTGGCAGCTTGCAAACCTTCTCTTGACCTTAGCGTAAATCAGAGAACTGTAAAACTCCCTTTGGAGAACAAAGGGAAATGCAATTGAAACTCTTCTGCAGGGAGGCCTAAAAAATGGAAAGCTCCTGCATTAAATCTAATGGAAAAATGATTTGACCTTTAGTCACCCTGTCATTTAGGAATCAAATCTTTCTGGAAAAAAAAATGCCAGTATGGTTTGAAGAAAATCATTTCCTTATTGACTTTTGTTGAAAATGGAGATGATCATGCAGGCAAACTCATGTTTATTTAAACTCCAGACAATGCAAACACTGAAGCTGTCCTTGTAGCACCTGGAGCTAAGATTTACCTGGAACTAACCCATCTTTTATTCCAAGTATCTTGGAGGCCACATGACATGCTTAGTCTTTTATTTTTTCTTTAGGATGAAGAACCATCGTCATTTCTCTCTCACTCTCCTCCTCTCTCTTGTTGTCTGCAAAGTACCCTAAAAATATGATCTTCTGTCTTAAACATTCCATTTTTTCAACTCCACTCCTGTTTGCCCCTTATTCCCCCTCCACTTGGCTTTTCTCCTCATTATTCTCGAAGCCAGGACCAGCCACATAACTTTCTGGTCTCCATGCAAGATGAAAATGTGGAGCCTCTTATTCAAAAAGTATGAAGAATTTCAAGCTAGCAGAGACTAACTGTGGCTTGGGCGCTCTGAGGAGGAGCCCTAAGTGACTGCACAGATCACACTGTAGGAACCCAGCCCGCCCTTGATCCGGGAGACCCTTGGCTGTGCCTGCGTGCCTGGACTCCTGCTCTTCCCCCACTGCATGCTTTTGCTGAGCAAGTCTTGGCAAGAGAAGAAGACAGAAATGCAGTTCATCAGTGGGCACAGGGCCCTTCCTTCCCTCCCAGCCAGTATGAGGGGGCCCAGAATCAGCAGAACAGCTCCTCAAAGAGAAGATCCCCATGTCCTGAGACACATTCTTAAGCAGGACAAATATGTTCATGTCTGCATTACTGGATCTATGTCTCATTGTACTTTGAAACACACGTTAGACATGAAAGAACACTTCTCAAAAGAAGACGTACAAACAGCCAATAAATGTGAGAAAAAGCTCAACATCACAAATCATCAGAAATGCAAATCAAAACCACATTGAGATACCATCTCTCACCTGTCAGCATGGCTATTATTAAGACATCAAAAAACAACAGATGCTGGCAAGGCTGTGGAGAAAGGAAACGCTTATACTCTGTTGGTGGGAATGTAAATTAGTTCAACCATTGTGGAAAGCAGTGTGGAGATTTCTCAAAGAGCTAAAAACAGAACTATCATTCTACCCAGCAATCCCATTGCTGGGTATATACCCAAAGAAAATAAATCGTTCTTCCAAAAAGACACATGCATTTCTGTGTTCATCGTAGTACTATTCACAATAGCAAGGACATGGAATCAACCCAGGTGCCCATCAGCAGTGGACTGGATAAAGAAACTGTGGTACATTCACAGCATGGCATTATACACAGCCATAAAAAGGAATGAAATCATGTCTTTTGCAGCAACATGGATACAGCTGGAGGCCATTATCTAAGTGAATTAACATAGAAATAGAAAATCACATACCACATGTCCTCACTTACAAGTGGGAGCTAAACACTGTGTACACATGGACATAAAGAGGGGGACAGTAGACACTGTGGACTATTGGAAGGAACGAGGGTTGGAAAACAAAATCTTGGGTACTTATACTCAGTACCTGGATGATAGGATCCTTCACACGCCAAACCTCAGCATCACGCAATACACCCATGTAACAAACCTGCACATGTATCCCCTGAATCTAAAATAAAAGTTGAGCTTATAAAAAATTTTAAAAAGTCAACACACTTTAGCTCTTCAATATCCAATTCTATCTTAGCTCAGTTCAGCAAAATCATCCACCGAATAGAAACTGTGGAGTAGGTTTACAGTCAAATCTTCTATGATTCAAGACATTTGGTCAAAACCTTCTCTTGGAGTTGTGTCCACTGTTCTGTTTTTATACCCAGTCTTCCAGTCTTGGGACAGGTGCAATCTTGATCTCTGGCTGGTTGCCTTCCTGGCCCACCCTGAGATCCAAAAGCAATGTGTTAAAAAGGCTTTCCTCCATGTTTGGCCTTTTAAAGTTCAGTGTTAACGCTGCCTTGAAGATAAATGTCTTCAGACTCTGTTCCCGGAAAATTGAACTTTAAAATTCCCAGAGACTGGCGCTGCCCCTAAAATAGTTTCATGCCACTGTTACCAGAGATGAAAAGATCCCACGCCTTTGATGAAACTGCCATGGCTGCCCCTGCCCACTTCCCCACCCGGGCCTCTGGCCTCTTCACTATGGATTGCAGGACTCGGGGGACAGCAAAGGGTGAGAAGAGAAAAGGTGGAGGACAGCCCAGGAAGGGGCTAGGGGGTGCCCAGGGCTTCACACGTAAACACACAGCCATTCTGACTCTGTGAGAGTACAAGGAAGCCCTGAATCCAAAAGGCAAAAGCTCCCTCTTGGGCTCTGGTGTCAGAAGCCCTGGGCATACTCTGGGGATGAGCCAAAGGCCTCGGGGTGGGAGGGGGGACTGCAAACCTTCCAGGTGCTCCGGCTCCTTTGGGCTTCGCTCCATTGAAATGGCAAGTTTGGTGATTCCCCTTTTATCAGATTTGTCCAGCACCGTATGCTGCCTCACTGGCTGGGCCCAGTTTCATTGCTTCTTTTAAAAAATTAGGTTCAATGTGTGCCCTTCTTTCCTCTGTCCTCACTAGCCGTTTTCCTATCACAAAACCACCCTGCAAATCCTAAGAAAATGCAAGTAAATTGCTGCTAACATCCCCAGTTGTCTATTTGCAAGGGAACAACAAATAAGTTCTATTCTCCTTGAATAAGCAGCGAATTAGCAAATGTCTTTCTCTGTCATAAACATTGGCTGAAAACAGCCCCTGGTGATGGCATAAAGGGTGCAGAACAGTTATTTTTAACCAACAAATGAGAGCAGCAGCATCTAATTTTGGACGACTGCTCCATCTTGATGCTGGGGGCTGACTCTCCGTGAATGGAAGGAAAAAGCAAAGGGAAATGTTTTTCCCAGTGTGGCCCCCACCAGCAACTGTAAAACGTACTTGGAGAGAGCCAGTGTTAAAGGCATCAGCTGCAGGCACCTGTCTCCTTTGCCAGGAGGTCATGGTAGTGCTATTGGTGGACTCTCCAGCCTTTGTCCCCAGTGGTCCAGAAGAGGAAATGTAGATGCTGGGAGGACCTGCCTCTGGAGATACCCAGGCCACTAGCAGGTGGACCCTGAAGTGGGAGGAGAAGGATGGATGGGAAACCAAATTTCCTGTAAGATAATTGGTGACAAATCCCAATAGGATGAGATACTGAGCCTTTAAAGTACTTTAACTGAATGATCAGACATATAAATTTTTCAATGAGTTTAATAAAATATAAATAGGGGACAATGACAGAGTTGCAAATAATAAAAACTGTTGTCTCCCAAAGGCAAACCCACAGTTGTCCAAAGAGCGCCATAAGGATGTATTTTGCAGCATCAGATAAGTGTCTGACTTCCTCCTTTCAGCTGACTGAGGCCTCTCTGCTACAAGGAAGAAGGTTTGAGTCCTGACCATTCAGTATTTGCCTTGTAACAAGGGGGAAAAAAGCAAGAACCAGAAGGAATTAACAGACTGGGGGGAAAGGAAAACCTTTTTCAGCCTTACTCCCTTGCTAAGTCCCTCACTTGCAGTATTTTAGCTACCTGGATGCCACATGATATGTGATCTGACAGATCTATAATGAAAACAGAGACGCTAAGGAACAACGTGATTGGAGGAATGTAATTATGGAATGTGGAACAGCTCTCCATGGGTCCCAGTGTGTCTGCAAGGTCATTGTCAAGGACAGTGATCAGCCTTGGAGAACTGAGGTCAGATCTCCCTCCTCAGCAAAGACAGGCATTGTTAGAAGATTTGACTTCCCTGTGTTCAGGGTTGGTCTCCTGTAACAAAACCTGGTGTGTGTGAAAGTGTCGCTGTGCCCTCCTTAGCATCATCATGTGAGAAACAAATGCTGATACTCTGACCATTGCCATTACCATGAGCAATGAACTGTCCTTTCCTTCTGACCCAGGAGTTTCACGTCTTCCACCAGCATCCATGAAATTGTGACAAGCTAACGTTTTAGCTTACAAGAAGGACAAAATCTTGGACCATGGACAGCTCTTGCCACTGAATTTAGACAAAGATGACTGACAATTTTGGACAATGTGCTCTCAGGTATGTACATGATACTTCAGAGTTAACCTTCAGACAGAGACGACTACTATCTCCTTAATATCTGTTTTCTTCTCTTTCCTATCAGAATGGAACTGGGCATTTTGACAGGAGTTTCTATTCTCCAGAATAGAAACTGCGTTTTCCAGCTGCCCTTGTAGATAGGTGTGTTCATGTGACTAAGACCCACCCCATGGGATGTCAGAGAAGTGTGCAGAGATGGCTTCTCAGGGCATCCCGTAGGAGAGCTGGCATACACATTTCTGCCTTCCTTAACCTCTTGCTCCATCCTTCTGCTAGGAGCATGGACAGGATGGCCGAGGGTACACCAGGGCTGGGAAGATGAGGGCCATGCTTGGCGGCTTGACAAGATCCCCGCTGTGATGAAGAGCCAGAGCTGGCCAGGACTTACACATGAAATAGAAATCTTGCTCAAGCCACTGTCATTTTGAGTTTTCTGTTTTTAGCAGCTGAAGCTAATCCCTAACTGGTACAGTGCTTGATGCCAAAAGTGGAATGCTGCAAGGAAAGGACCAACATGTGGAGCAAGTTGCTCAGTGCTGTTCCATCTGGCCTGACCAGACAGACCATCACCCCCTCCGTCCTCTTCCTTTTTAGCCTCTCTCCACACCGACTGCTCTCAAGCGCCCTTGCAGACCTTGAGCTGCCCACAGCAGGGTTCTGGCCCTGCCAGCCCTGGTCCAGGTTCACAATAGCTCTAGACCTTCCTGTACACAGAGACCGCCACAGCCCCACAAGGTACATGTGAAGGCCAGGTCTTGAGAAGAGCAGCTTTCAGTCTCCTGCTGCTGCTTGAAAGGACCTAAAAGTGAGTCAGTCTGGAAACATACTCTCATAGGTGTCTCATCCTCTCATAGGTGTGTCATCCTCTCATAGGTGTCCGATTTACGGCATGACCCTCTCTGGTGTGTCTTGAGGCACAATTAGGTGGAAGAAATGGGTCCAGGTAGGAAACCTCCCCTATTGCCTCTAAAAATCGCCCCAGGGACAACTGAATAGATGGCCCATGTCCAACACCAGCCAGAGATATGATTGGTCAACTCTGTCCCAGTGAAGCTGTATTCACTAAAATACTGAATGCATTACCAGAACAGACATTCTGAAATCTAAAAGTGAGTTTTAGTAGAGTGGCATCAACAAAATTCTCATTTTTTTACCCACCCATTTATCCACATTACAGGCTGAACAACATGCCACATTCCATCTGCATCTGGTCATTTATTCACTTGCTCACTTAACACACATTTACTGAGCTTATTGAGCACCTAGAGTATGCCAGACCCTACTACATACAGAGAATAGAAAGATTAATTTAGTGAGATTCATTCCCTGAAGGGGCACAGAATCTACTGAGCCTCAGGCTTGCCTAGGACAGAAGCTCAAATATGATTATTTGAAGACAATCACTTACATTGAAAAAAGAAGATAAGAGTCAGGATGAACCCCTAGCCCATGGGAGAGATTTCTAAAAGATATCATCCTGTTCTTTGATAATAACATATACTTTCGCAAAACAAGTCCATTTGTGAGCTCTAGTGGTAGGACAGTAATGTCTATTAAATACATTTAAAGTTAACATTCCCAAGTGTCTGTCTACTGAAAATCCAATCAGAAAATCAAAAATGGTGTGTCTGTGTGCTTACATACTTACAGTTGCATGATATTTCAGTTATGAATGCTTTAGGCTGCAAGTAAGAGACAAATTCAGCCAATAATACCATTTAAAAATAGAGACTTATGGTGAAATCTGATTTACATCTTCAGTTGAGCTAATAGGGTTGTCCAATATCAATGGCCTGGTTTTGACAGTGTGCTATGGCTAGGGAAGATTATAGGCAAAAGATGGGGAAATGACATGTAGGAACTTTCTGTACCATTTTTGCAACTTCTTTTAAGATTTAAACTATTTCAAAATGAAAAGTGTTAAAAATTATTAACATAATTTAGATATCTCACCCGATTTACTAAAACTTGACAGGATGTTTTGGTTGTTAAACATAAATAACCCCAAAATAGTAAAGTTACAGGGAAGTCAGTATCTGTGGAGAGACACACAGGCTACTGGGCATAGCAAGTCACCTATGTGAGACTTTCCCACTCTGCTGAGGTCATTTGGTGAAGTGCCTAAATAAAACATAAGAACCATTATTTACAATAATTCCATTAGAATTATAACACTTGAATTTCAATGTAAAACTACCAACGACCAGCAGGACCAATTTTTATAAGGCAGTCTTGGTGAACAAGGCTGTAGATAACATGGAAAGAGAGTGGGGAAGAGTTTCTCTGACTGAAGCCCTTGGTTGTGATGCTAGAGTAATGGAAGACCCCAGTCAGGGGGGTCTCATAATCTTAGTCCAATCACGCTTGAAGGTGGCATCCTTGGAACTGTACAAAAATATCAGCACGTCAGTGATCCCCGTGCTAAAGTCACAGCCGATGTTAATGAAGAACATCCTTCCAGGCACTACTGTTTTATTTTTTTGAGATGGAGTCTCACTCTGTTGCCCAAGCTGGAGTGCAGTGGTGCAATCTTGGCTCACTGCAACCCCCACTTCCTGGGTTCAAGCGATTATCGAAGGTACATTTATTAAAGTGTATTGCCACTTCTACTCACTGCCTTTGCCCAAGTCCTGTAGATATTAACATGTTCTGAGTTCCTCTGCCAGGGACCAGCCCTTTTATTTTTCCCATCTTTAAGAACACATACCAAATGCAGGCCAAACAAGTGCTTAGTAGCTGTGGTTTGAATGTTGCCCCCGTCTAACCCTCATGTTATTTGATTCCGAGTGTTGGAGGCAAAGCCCAATGACAGGTATATGGGTCAAGGGGTAGATTCCTCCTGAACGTGTTGGTGTTGTTCTCACAGTAATGAGTGACTTCTTGCTCTATTAGTTCCCAAGAGAGTGGTTGTTAAGAAGAGCCTGGCACCTCCACTCTCTTCCTCTTGCTCCTTTTCTTGCCATGTGATCTCTGTACATGCCGGCTCCCCTTTGCCTTTAACCATGAGTGGAAGCAGCCTGAGGCCTCACCAGAGGCTCAGTTTTCCAGCCAGCAGAATCATGAGCCAAATAAGCCATATATATATATATATATATATATATATCCCAGCCTCATGTATCACTTTATTGCAACACAAAAAGGACTAAGACATTATTTGAGAGTTGAAGATACAGGTTTAACTATACATTTGCCCAATAAACATAGTATAGATTAATGAACATGTTCATCAAACCTTCTTTATGAAAAAAAAGTGACTTCACAATCCAGGTCAGGCAAATTTTTGATAATGACAAATATTTTTTAAAGGCTGATACTATGGTGTAATAAAATCAATGCAATTATTTCAAAGGGAGGAAAATTGAAATCTCCAAATAAAGAATAGATTCAACAGTGAAAGTATCTAAGAATTATACTCTGATGTTTACCACTAATTCTGACTCCTTATGCCTGAAAGAAATAAACACTTCGGAGCAAATTTTCAGAAACATCTTCCTGAAGAGCAATTTTGCAGCAGTGTTTGTGCTCATTTTCAGCCAGCCAAAAGCAGCAGGGGAAAGTCATAAAACAACACCCAGAAGATATTCCGGGGCTGAAGCATGGCTCTCGGAGGCTCAGCAAGCAGTGCCTGTAATAATTACCAATCTCAGACATGCTAACCCCATTAAGACTAGTTGTTTCAGTGCATAAATGACAGGCTGTGCAAACCTCCAGCTCCCAGGACCAGGGGATTAAAGGTTTCCTTAATGCTTTTATCAGCTCTGATTATTAGTAGTTCTTGGCTTCAATGATTTAGAGTCTTAACGCATAGCAAATCTTCATTAGGCAGGAGAGTCAAAGTACTCCTCTCTAAATCCATTCCCAAAGCCAGCCTGACTCTCTCTCAAGGTGAACTGTGCTGAAGGCAGAGAGATTCAGCACATTCAGGAGGGGCTCCTCTGCTGCGTGAACATATTTCATCCTCTGGGCACAGCCACTGGTGACAGCCATAATTTGTTGGGCTGAGCTAATGCTGCTGCTTCTCCAGAGAAGTCCCAGGGGCCCTCATACAAGCCACGCTTCTTATAATCATCAAAGGGACCCAAGCCACTGCCAGACACATCCGTGACAAGAGTGAAGTCAACTTGTGTCTACTAGGAGGCCAGAGGAAGCAGATACTTAGAGATACCACATTTGGGTCAAAACTGCTTGGTAGACCTCTTGGCAGGAATAAATGACACTGTAATAGTCTAACAACATTGACAAGCTTCCTGAATCATTTTTTAAAACATGGATTTAAATGCTGCAAGTTTCAATTATCTCTGCTAATGCTCGTGTAGAGAGGCACAAGGAATTCAAAATTGAAAATGATAAAGGGTGGTTTGTATTTAGTCTGGAAAGTAATTTACATTTACATTTGGTGAAGAGTAAGTCTAATTCTGAGAGTGTTTAACAGCCCTGACCAAAGGGTGAAGGGCTTGAGGATCCTTCCTGCCCTCACACAGTATCCTGAAGGTGAATTGCATTTCCTCCTATGCTTCACAACTTCTGAAACCCTGGCCTTCAAGTGACATCATAGTTCTGACTGCTCACATATTGACTCAGAGGGCTCACAACAGAACAGGAAAGAAGATGGCTGGGTATTTATATAGGTAAATTATCTCCTGGATTTTTCTGCAAAACCTTCTCAGGGTATTCACTTCAGTTAAAATGCACCATGTAGAGCTGGGGAGTGCATGCCACAGAGGCTGCCTCTGAGCCTCCACTCCAGGAAGAAGCTTGCATCTGAACAGAAATGAAACCTCTCTCACCAAACGATTTGAAAGAGTCAGGAAAAGGACAAATGCTTCTGTTGACATCACTCCTGTGGTCTTCAGCATATTCCTGGTGGGTTTGGTGGAAGGACAGAGCTATTTTCTGACCATTCAGAGTTCTTGAATTTCCTGAATTTATTTTTCAAGTTGATAGGGAGACACATAATCTCTCTTGTGCAGGGAACAGCTTAACCTGCCAGTAAGAAATTCTACTTTAAGATGGTGCACACGAAATCAAATGTCAATGCTCATCTGGAATCCTTAGGTCGCGTGGCCAAGTTCAAGAGAGAGCAGCCAGGATGAGCAGAATCTCCAGGGGGAGCCCTCCCTCACCAGTCAGTGGCCCCGGTGGTGCCTTGCCCTCTTCCAGAAGATAACAGATTAGCTGAGAGATTCCTAAAAGTGATTTCACTGCCTCTTTCTTATCTTAGCTTGCAGTTGCTGGAAGATCCACTTTCCTGCCCCTTTAAGAAATAACCAGCTCAAACAATCCCTCAGTCAGAAACTTTCAGACCATCACTATCTCCACTCATATCCTCAGCAAATCCAGTTGGTGTCATCTTTAAAATACATCCAGAGCCTGCCTGCTTCTCAGCATCTCTACTGCTTTCACCAAGGGCCAAGCCACTGTTGTCCCCCACCTCCTTCCAGGAGCCCCTGCTCCCAGCCCTGACCCATGACAGCCACGTCTCCCACCACAGCAACTGCAGAGATCCTGTTAAAATATGGAGATAATCCTGCCATTCCTCTGCTGAAAAATTTGCAGTGCCTTCTGTTTTCCTCACAGTAAAAGTTAGTGTTCTTCTAATGGTCCACAAAGATTTGTAAATCCTGTCGACAACACAAACATATACATATGCAAATGCATGCATAAATATGCCCATGCACACACTCTGCACACACATGCACATATTCTCAAAGTTGCATTGTTTATAATACAACTGTGCTTGCCATGTTGCATGATAAGCTATGCATTATAAACTAGATTTATAATGCATAAATGCTTATGTTCACATCCATGTGCACACACCATGTTCACATGTGCACACACATGCATACATTCACACAGGTGAACATACACATACACATGCCCCCACTCACACACCTGCACAACTGCATACACACACATTCACATGCATTTACATACATGTGCACACAGGCATACACACATTCTCATACATGCACATATTCACACACACATGCACACACTCTCCAGGCCTGCTACTTCTGTGACCTCATCTCTCCCATGTTCACCACACCTCAGTCACTCTGGCTTTCTTGCTTACCTTTGTAATACCAGGAATGTTCCCACCACAGGGCCTTGGTACATGCTTCTCCCTCACTGCTGTCAGGCCTATGTGTCTAGGAGTCTTTCCCAGTCCCCACGGAGTCTACGTTGAAACTTTCCACGCACTCCCAACCCCTTCCTTTGTTTCATTTCCTGCCTTAGCACTCATCACCACCCACATCTGTGCATTGCACTTATTTGTTAAGTTGACATTGTCTCCTCTGGTGAGAATGCAAGCCCTTGGGGGCAAGGATTTTGGTCTTCTTTACTGCTCACTGAATATTCACTCTTACACTCTGTGGTGTTGATTAAAATATTGTCTTATAGCCACAAATTCACCCTTCAATGCCTGTTTGTGATCCTGGTTCTGGGCCCTGCAAACATTCCTCCTTCACCTGCTGGTGCAGTGCTGAGCTTTGTCAGTAGAGGGCGCTGGAGTGTGCAGGAGCCAGATTTCCCTCCCAATTTTGATGGGCTGTAGACCCTTCTTGGCCTGCTGATCTCCAGCCCATTTATCCATCCCATCCCATCTTCACCCTCCATGGCTCACTCCTGAGATGGTGACCTAAGGCAGGTAAATCAGATAAAGCCAACATGGCACAGTTCCCAGAACTGTAGAAATGCAGCATATAATTACTGTCCACACTGAAAAGAAAAGGTCACCCCCAAAAAATAACAGTTATACAAATATAAATATAACCATTAATATTGGCTAGCACTGGGTGTGGAACTGGGAGATTTGTCGGAATATATCTATATTTCTTTGATGGTTTACCAGGAGCAGTTGCTATGTCTAGCCACAGCCATGAAAGTGCACTGTTGTCTTTTACACTCAGACTTTGGGTCCAGGTGTGTTTGCATCACCCCAGCCCCCATAGCAGCTGCCAATCTGGAGGAGATGGAGGTGAGTGAGCACTGCTGCCTTAGGGCCCAGGCCCCCTTGATTTCCATAAGCAATCCCCAGCCTCCCTGACTCTAGCCAGCTCCTCAGGTCACACTGCCAAGGTGGGCACAAAGGTCCTCAGTCACCTGCCACACGAAGTGCCACACAGCCAGATGCACCCAGCACAAGGCAGACACACACCAGCCACTCATTGCCATGGGCCACATTGTCCTCAACTTTGTCCAAACACCACACACACACTCGCCCCCCTCTCCAGAGTCATTTGCCTTTTGCTTCACATTCTTTTTTCTCTGCACTGCTACCTCTGAGAAACACTGAGTACTTCTTCAGTCCTTGTTTTCTGTATCTAGAAGCTTCCATTGGTAGGCAAGTAGGGCAGAGAGCCAGGATGCATGGCAGTATGCCAAGGTTTTCGGTATTTAAAGACCAGGGTCAGGTCAAGATGGCCAAGGGGTATCCTGGACATTGTCCAGTGGTCATGGCCCAATCTCCTTCAAATTACAACACAAATATAGCTATATAAGTGATTAAAAATTTAAGGAAGTTGTGGCCATGGAATTTTTTAATTCTTCAATAAAAGTAATCTCAACAGTATCACATTTTGGAAAGGCTAACTCAAGAGCTCCATATACTTAAATATTCTCTACATGAGGCTTTTCTTTTCAACCCATTATACAAAGAATTGCTCCTGGCCAAAAGCTTCCTAGGCCATGTCTAATGGTACCTGCGTCATCATGCTCTTACGTCAGAATACCAGGAAATTGAATTTTAGACCTGGTGTACTGTCACAAGAGAAATGTTAGCTACAGATGAGAATACTCAGAGAAAGTGGTGCCTCTGGGGCTTTGACAGTTTGCAAACAAGATTTTTCAACTTATCTTTGAAGAAAAATTTTCTAGCACCGGAACAGCCTGGGTGAGAAGTTCACAGAGTTCCAGGAGCTCCCAGAACAAGGGACCACATCCTGCAGCATTCCCATCACACAGTGACATGGAACCACCTTCATCTCCCTCTCAAGGAATCCTGAAATAGTCCAGGCAGAATACAGCAAGCCTCAGAAGGCTATTTTCAATTTATTTATACATATATAACATTATATATGATATATAATATATTATACATTCAATATATTATTATATAATATATATCATATATTATATAAATAATATATAAATAATATATAATATTATATATCATGTGTAATATTATATAAATAATATATAATATTATATATCATGTGTAATATTATATAAATAATATATATAATATAATATATGATATATATTTATACATAATATATATGTCACAGATTTGGGAAATCTGATCTAAATAGAAATAAGATGTCTTAAGTGACTTATGCCAGGTCTTTGCTTACAAAGAATCAAAACCAACTGAATATCACCTTCACTCAATTACTGACATGCAAAGGACAACATACTCTGATTAAACAGCTCCCAAAATATAATTAATAAATTGAACTAAGTGGTGTAGACAGATGTATTAGACCATTTTGCATTGCTATAAAGGAATACCTGAGACTAGGTAATTTATAGAGAAAAGAGGTTTATTTGGCTCACGGTTCTGCAGGCTGTACAAGCAGGGCACCAACATCTGCTTGTCTTCTGGTGCGGAAGCTTTTACTCAGGGCAGAAGGCAAACGGGAAGCTGGAGTGTCACATGACAAGAAGGCAGCAAGAGAAATGCCAGGCTCTTTTAAATAACCAGCTCTTGAATGAATTAAGAGTGAGAACTCATTCATTACTGGGAGGACAGCACCAAGCCATTCATATGAGATCCATGCCAACAAGCCATGATTAATTTTGAGTAAAACTGTACATGTTATGAAATTATTGGTCAGTACTCCAAAAGGGACTGTACAGTGCTTTGCTGCTAATTCCCTGTCTTCACCCCAACATGAATACAAAAGATAGCATACTGAAGGGACATATCTAGTCTTTGAGTCCTATGTATTGTTCTTCCTCAGTTTGTGTGCTAGGAGAATCCTTGAGTTTGGTGGGTCCTTCCAACTTCCTTGTGTCATGCTTGACATTTGGGGTTGACAGCCTGTTTATTTCTGGTGTGGGACAATTTATCCAGATTAGTCCAGGCTAGCATGGCTGTCCTGAGTAACTGCTCTTCTCCTACTGAAAATAAAATGAATTGTGTCAGCATCATGAAACGTGGGCACCAGAAGCACCGACACCCCAGAAGACACAGACAACCCTCGAAGGAGAGGTTAGCACATGATGTTGCAGAAACTCTACTTGCTGAGACATAACCATATCTTTTTCTCAAAATTTCATTTGTGAGTCCTCTAGACATAAATGTCATGGGTTAGCAAATCCTTTCTCTTTTCTTTCATTTTTTTCACATCATTTCATTTCTTTTTTTCCCAGCACTCTCTCTGCAATATACAATTTAGAAGTCAAGGTGGGAATATAGGGTTCATCTTGTTAAAATCCTCATTTTGAGTCGGGGTGCTGGTGGCCAGAGAGATTGAGAGGCCTCCTTCAAGTGGCAGGAGAGGGTCTGGAGATGCTGTCTTGCCCGTCAAATGAGCTCTCACTCAGTGGGAAAGCCGGAAGAGGGCTAGGAGCGGGAAGGCCAGGAGAGGGCCCCGGTGAGCACTCATTGACATGCATCGTGGAAAGCATGAGGATAGAAGCACTTGTGGTTTGTCATCATGTTTTGCTTTAATAGTTTTATTTTACACGTACAAATGGATGGCCCTGTTACCTGCTTCCCTTGAGACAGAAAGAGGAACATGACAAAATCATCATCCTGGGAACAAATAAAGTGCATCATAAAACTTGCAAGTTATCTAACTTGTCCTTCATAAGCAGGAGTACACACACCTACACTTTCACATTTCACATTTCACTGCTGTTGTCAGAGACAGGACATAATCGATTAGAACAAATTCCTGTTAATACACAATCAGTCCATCCTATGGATCCATGATGTTCACAATTACGTTAACTTGTACATGTAATGATCTAATTGCCAAAAACTTCTATAGGGCTTACTATGTGCCAGGAATGACCCCAGGCTCCTTACTGACTTAACTTACTCAATCCTCACAACTGCTCTATGAACAGGTGCAGTGATCACCCCCCTCTTACAGCTGAGGAAATCGAGGAGCACAAAGGGCCTAAGGAACACACCCAAAGCCACACAGGAGAGAACTGGCAGAGTGACACCCTCATACTGCCGGATGAGTATTACCTGGTCTGACATGGCCTTCAAGTTAGTGACCCAGACAGGAAATCTGAGACAAGGAACTCTAATATCCGCCTGGCCAGTCAGGCTGTAGCTCTGGGGCACACTTTTGCAGCAGGAGATGGAGCTGTTTGAGGCCGGGGGCATGAAGGCTCGGCTTTGGCCACAAGAAGCAGAATAGATTTCTTCGGACCTCACTCTGCCCATCTGATGTGCTGCTTATTTCCTGTGGCTTGTGGTGGCACATGGTGTCACACAAGCAGACCAGAGCCACCAGCTAGGACTTGCCCAGACTCTCAGCTTTCTATCCAGGTCTGGGGATGGGGGCCACTACCAGAGTCCCCCAGGCTGTCTCCTTGTTTCCTGTCTGCCCTCAGCCAGTGTGAGGCAGTAACGAGCCCTCTTCCTCCCCTGTGAGGTGGCATGGGGTGGGAGGCTCCCTGGCTCTGGGGGACTGGACCAGCACCCTGCATGTCACAGATGCCTGTCTGAGGCACACCCCTCTGCCAGCAGACCCTGGAGCTGCGGCACTGGCCTAGCGTTTGACTCAGGAATGTTTCCTCCTCCAGCTCACAGAGAAACTCTCTGTGGTCCACATTTACCTTAAATATAAGAAAATCAACTTGTCATTTGACTTACAGAAATATGCACATGTTTGAAATGGTTTGAGACACGCCAGGAGGTTTCTAAGGAGGCTTTGGGATCAGTAACCAAGAGTAAGCACTGAAGATGCTGAGTGCAATACCACCACCCCCTGGCTTCGTTTGGCTGGAGTCAGCCTCCTGTCCGGAAGGGCAGGCCCTGTGCCATGGCATCCTAACCACATCCTCACCAGCTGGAGTGTTTCCATTAAAATGAAGTAATTAAAAATAACAGGAAAGCCTTTCTATTTATAGATGATTTCATAGACACTTTTAAAAATACAACCTGAATTTGGCTTCAGTTACTTGGCATTGGTTCTTTTAGGTTCTACGTGGATTTTATTTTTAGTGGTGCAGAATGATTTCTAAAGCATTCAGCTGTAATAACAGAAGAGGGCAACAGATGGTTTTGTGAAACATCAGGCTCCTTATTTTGAAGAGAATGGCTGCAAGGAAAAGGAAGGTTCTCTTTAGCTCTGATACTCATTCTCTTAGAGGTAACGTCTGTTCATGAATTTTCTGAATTTAAGGCATTTTCCAGAGATTGAGTGTTTGTCATTGCTCACACTAATCTTTGCAGAAACTTTGAGATAATTTCTGTCTTTTTATGTTTATGTCATAGATAGGAAAACTGAGTCATGGTGAGACAGGCTAGGAATCAAAACTGTGTGGAAGGTTGCAATCAATACCTGTCTGCCATGCTAGGCTAGTGGGTCATTAATGACTCAGGTAAGAAACCCTGCATTTTTTGACAGCATTTGCTTCTGTGTTCATCCTTATAGTCTGGAATTGCCTTAATTTTAGAGGATTCTTGGCTATTTCACTTCCTACATAAGACCAAGTTTAGTTTGGGGTTGATTTTTGTGCCAATCCCTACAACAGAGTGGACCTTTCCTTTCTTAGCGCCGTGCAGGTGCATATACGAAATCAGTAAAAGTCCTCATTTCTATGGGAAGGCAAGTAGAGAAATGTGGTGTGGGGAGAGACCAAAGGGAAAGGAAAGGCATTTTGTATCAAGCCTTTTTCTTCAGCCAAGGGTAAAACAATAGACAATGTTGTTTAGTGTGGAATGTCAAAAACAAACAAACAAAAAAAGATAAAAATGTTACCCAAAGTGTAGACTAGGGTGATACGCTGGATTCACTCCGTGGTCCATGAGTGCATTCAACTTGTGAAGGGGAGACGGCTGTAAGAGAAGAAAAGAAATGTTGTTCATTTTCAGGGTCTTGAATACTAGGAAGGTACTAACCACAGCTTGAGATCTTTGAGTCCACCTGCTCTTACTTCTCCTCTGACAATAAAGGCTATCTTCTTTTTGTCTCTCTTCTTACACACACGCACACACACACACTCATATATATATACACACACACATACATATAAGCGCATATATTTATATATAGGGAGAGAGAGAGATTATAAGGAATTGGTTGGAGATTTGATGAGTCCAAAATCTGGTAGAGTAGACTGTCAGGCTGGAAGTACTCCGAAAGAGTTGCCGCTGGAGTCCAATGGCCACCTGCCAGCAAAATTCCTTCGTCCTCCGTCTTTGTCCTACTCCAGCCTTCATCTGGTGGGATAAGGCTCACCGACATTAGGGAGGGAATCTGATTTACTTAGTGTGCACCTGTTTAAATGTTTACCTCATTCAAAAAACACCAAACACAGAAACATCCCAGCCATGTTTGACCAAATATCTGGGCACTGGGATCCAACTAAGCTGACACATGAAATTAACCATCACGTCCTTAGTTAGAAATAAGGGTGATTATGATGGGGAGTTCAGGGTGTGACTGACCTCCAGGAGATCTGAGAGGGCCAGAGAACTTGGCATCCTCCAGGAGACCCAGAATGAGCCTGCAACAATACTTAATTGCATTTCAGCTCATTGAAAACTGGCTCAAAGAGAACAAAATTATGGCAAAGGGTGTTTCATCGTCTGAGGTGTGTGCATGTCATTTTACCATTTTGTCATATTATGGGGTTGGGGGGAGGTGTGTAAACCTGCCCTTGCAGGCAAATGGAAGTTCAAGGACAGTGGGCATAATTTTCCTGCCTTAGAGATCAGGGAATTATGTGTTGAGTGTATGGAGTCACAGGATGGAAGCTCCCAGAGTCTTCTGTCTATGCAAGTGAGGAAGTAACTGGCTGCATTAAGCTACTGAGATTTCAAGACATAGCCTATTTTGTTGTGACTCAGACACTGCAAGCTGTGTGTACATGAATATGCCTGTGTGTGCATGTGTGTGTGCACGATGCGTGCATGTGCATGTGTGAAAGTGTGCCCGTGTGTGCGTGCATGTGTGTGGGCATGGTGCATGCACGTGTGAGAATGTGCCTGTGTGTGCATGCATGGTGCGTGCATGTGTGAGAGTGTGCCTGTGTGTGCATGCGTTTGTGCATGGTGTGTGCATGTGTGACAGTGTGCATGTACGTGTGCACATGCGAGTGTCTGTGTGTTTATGTATCTGACTATGGAAAGTCTACCTGAAACCTGTGTGCTACAGCTTAGCCAGAACCACTTCATACAATGATTCTAATGCTAGGGAAACACCCAGTTGCTGTCATTGTGGTTCTCTTTGAGCCAGTCTAATCAGCTGAAATATAATGAAGTTTTGTTATGGGCTTACCTGGGGTCTTCTGGAGGGTGTCAAGGGTCCTTTCTTACTCTGGGCTCCCTGGAATTCAGTCACACCAGCTGAGGAGCCCGTTCTCTCTGACTCTAGTGTGCCTGGGTCTCTTCTTTGGGGAATTCTCTTCCTAATCCATGTGTCCGTGGGACTGGCAGTTACCTCCCTCTCTCCGGATATTGTGTTGAGTTCATAACAGGCTGGGGAAATGGCACCAGAGCACCCATAGCACTCAGTCTCGGAGGGCATTTTACCACCACTGGAAGGTAACTGGAGCAGCTCCCTGGACTTTTCCCTGGAGTTGGATGGGAAGGCGAGCTTACTCTCATGATTTGACCTACCAGCTTCTAGAGTAGGGCTGTCAGAAGCAACTTTTACCACCTGAACATTGTTTCATTGTAGTGAGGAACAATGAGACTGATCTGAAAAGTGGAATGGAGACGGCAGAGATGTAAGGTGGCAAGGGATGGAGGCGGCATCCTTACGACAGTGCTTTAGTCTCTGGGCTCAGCTCTCAGGACACTCAACCTAGTCGTCCCACTTAGGCGAGCTTCAGTTAGTCAATGTTGGGTTTCTGTCACTTGCCAGGAACCTTGGCATTTATGGCAGAATTTGTTTACTCTTAGATATTAAGCAGCTCTACAAGTTTCATTTCATTTCATTGCTCATGATTTTCATATCAGTTTTATTTCATTGCTCTCCTCTCTCAGGATGTGTCATTGGCAGGGGAGAACTCTCCTCTCTGTAGTGGAATGGGTCAGGGTGGTTCCTGGATTGGCCCACCCAAGTGTGGGAGTAGATGCTTTCACTTGGACTGTATGTCATCTTGAGTAGGTCAGTCAACCTCCTGTGCCTCTTTCTCTATTTCCACAATGAGAATGTTAGCACCTTTCTCCTAGGTTCATCGTGTTGACTAGCTGGGCTAGTGTTCCAAAGCCCTTCAAACAGTCCCAGACACACAGTCAGTTCTGCTTCATTAGCTGCTGCTATCATTATGGTTCCTACCACAACATGCCATCTGACCCTATTTATGCCATCCTCCCTGGCCTGGGACCCAAGGTCACAGTAGAACACTTGCTGAGTCATGCTTAAGTTCTTGGCATCTTTAACCAAGACAGAGGTCAGTAATCAAAAGTAACAGTATTCAATAAAGCAGATGAATCCACATACCATTTTCCAGTGTTGAAATGTGTCTATCAGAACAACTTTAAAGGTAAGTCGGGTCGAGAGCATGATTTAGTACAAAAGTCAGCAAACTATGGCACATGGGTCAAGTCCAGCTGTCACCTGTTTTTATAGAACCCATGAGCTAAGAATCATTCTTACACTGTTAAATGGTTGAAAAAAAATGAAAGGAATATTAATATTTTGTGACAGGTGAAAATTATGTGCACAGCCACACCCTCTGTTTGCATCTTGTCCCTTGCTGCTTTTGTGCTATGATGGCAGAGCTGGGTTGAATTGTGGCCCACAATGCAGAAAATATTTACTTCCTGCCCCTTTTACAGAAATGTTTGTTAACCACAATTTAACTCTTTTTAGCTTAATTCTTAATCTTCCTTTGTCCCTCTAAAATTTCAGACTTTTAGGAATTGAAGGGTAAACTTGAGACACGGGTTTGAAAGTGAGGACACTACATGGCACTGGCTTCAAATAAGACATACAGGCAAACTCATGATCCTCACTTATTTCATTTCAGATGAAAACTGCTTTCCAGTGAAAATCAGAAGGGGAAATGTTGAACTGTATATTTTTCTGAGAAAAATAACATGGAATACAAGGGCCTACATTCTCTTTCCTACATTCTCATCATTCTACAATTATTTGAGGTCTTTGTCTCTCCCACTTGATGTACACATTCATAAAACCTCAGGAAGAAACATGATCAAAAGTAAAACTGAAAGGAAAAAATATAAAAATGTTCCTTGGTTTTGTTAGGTTTTTGTCAAACTCAGCGTTTAGTGGGCTGTTTTTATTTTCCTTTCCGACTGTATTTATAGGCGTCGCTCTTCTCACTGATTTTTTTGCCTTTTTTCAAAACATTCCCTGGAGGAACAGCATGAATCAAGACAAGCTCTTTATCTTCTGCTGATTTATATAAAAATAGACAGCATGCATGGGCTTTTGCATGCTGTTTCCCATGAAATGCTCTTGTTTTTATCATTGCAAACTTCTGGGGCTCTGAAAAAAATGACAAGAAAATGAGTCCTATCATCACCTCCTGAGAGTCAGCATTCATTTCAGTCTCTCTATGTGATCTGTGGTGCAGAGGTCTGGCTCCCCTGTGGGTGGGGCTTACAGAGGGCCTCTGTGATACACAGGAGTTGAAGGTTACTTAGCAGATCCAGCCTCACGTTTCCGTCTAACACCAGGAGAATCCGATGGAGCACTGACATCAATACTGGGGGGTTTGCCCTTGTAGGGAAGAATCTAAGGTAACACCATGAGGACTCTAATAAATGCAATGGTGTTTAATTATGGTTTAGGGCTCTGACATGATGCAGAACCCATTATGGACAAGTCTCTGGCCAAAAGTCCCTGCAAGAGGAATGGATTGTCAGAAAGCAATTCATCATCCTCGTTTTGCCTTTGGAAGTGAAACGCAAGAGCAACTGGGATTCCCACGGTGCTCTCCCGGAGCATCTTGGCCCCATTCTGTTCTCTTTCAGCATCTTTCACCTCCCATCTTCCTTCCTTCAGGGGCTCATTTTCAGAATTTTCCATTGAAATCCCTTACATGTTTGTCCCTTGAAGGAGTAACCTTCGTTTATATGTAACATTCAATTAAGTAAACACTCATTGCATAAAAGAGGCTTTACTGTATGCACAGATTTGATTAGGAGCAATTTATGACTTTGTGTCATTCATATGAATAAGCTAACTTGAGCTGAAATGTTAACAGGAGTGAATGACTCCTCCATAAACATTTCCCATTTAATGAGGATTCCATCATCCCAGACAGAAGCAGCCAGACAAAACAGAGGGGACATAACTCCACACGGCGGTCTCAAGGCTGGTAGAGGAGGACAGGAACTGGAGAAAGAAGGCCAAGAGCAGCCGCTGAGCTCAGAGAAAGCCCAGCACCTGCAGAGAGATGCCTTTCTGTGGAGAAAAGAGAAAGTCATAACCAAAAATACACTCAGGGAACAATGCTCAATCCTTGGTTTCCAAAGGGCAAGAGCAGCTCAGGCAGGACCCGCAGGCTCCAAAGTTAGGGTTATACAGGCAGGAGGGTGTGGCCCCAAGAGGCAGCCGCAGTCAGGGCCACCCCAGTAGGATGGGCATGGTGGGGAGGGCCTGGGGTCAGGAACTGGTTCAGTCTGGGTACGGATATGACCAAGTGGCCAGTGGGAAAAGCTGCTGAAAGCATTCATAGTTGGAACACATGATACTAAGAGCACAGCAATTCCAGGCTCACCGACGAGCAGGCTTGGGGCTGCAGCTCTTCTGCCTGCTCCATTGATTATGTCCAGAGCCTCCAAAGATGGATGCGGGTGCCAGCAGCTCCGAGTTCCATTCTGGGCATCACACTTCAAATGTGGTAAAAACGAATTCACAAGAAAGCCTTGGATCGACGATGCTGACGGATACAAGATACTACTCCTTCGCCTCGCTCTTCCCCAACTTCCTAGAAAAGACAAAGGTAAAACACCTTCAAAATCAGAGCAAATCCATTAGGGGCCTATGACATGAGAAAGAAATTGCTTCAATGATGAGATCTGTGGGTTGTCTGTGACATCAGCCTACGTTAATTACCCTAATAAGAACTTAGTGACTGGAAACAAGGTATTTGATTTTTTTAAAAAATAATAAAACGTAAACCACATAGCATTATTCTAGCAGCTGGATGTCAAGAGGTAAGAAAAATGATATTTAAGACTAGAAAATTGGATCAACACTATCTTGCAGCAAAATATTTAGTGAAACTCTTGCCTTTTATTTCTTGGAGCACAGGTCACACGCCAGAGGCTCTTGTCATTCTGGAGAAGAGCAGAGGTTAGTAGCATGCGCTGTGAAAGCTCCACCTGGAAAACCATCACAAGAAAGAGATGCACTCAGAAAGGGAAGGCCAGCATGCAGGCAGCAATCTTAAGGAAGAGAGTCCAGACATTCTCCACTCTGCATGGTTGCCGTGGAAAGAACCGGAGTGCTAAGGCATTACTGAGAGGAAAGTGACCCAGCTTACAGCAACTTGTCCATCAGCAAGAAATAAAATTGCCAGGTGTTAAAGCACTGAAACTTTAAGACTGTTACAGCCACTCACATGAATTACACTGACTCAATTTTCTATATAGGTACTAGTTACAGCAAGTAGAAAGTACAATAGGGGGAAAAAAAGATTCCAGTCACAGTAACGAGAGGAACAGAAAGCCTAGACATGCATCTGACAAGAAATGTGCAAGAACTGTATTCAAATACCTGTGAAGGTTCCCAAGTTTCCCAAACTTGGTCTGCATATTCAATGCAATCCTCATCAAAATTACAACAGTATGTTTTTAGAACCTGACACACTGATTCCCACATTCATCCGGTGGAGTAAATAAATGCAAAAAAACTAATAAAATTCTGATTTAAAACACACAATTAAGGGAAACAGGCCAGACATCAAAACATATTGTCTTGTTATAGAAATTAACATAATGTGTTTATGGAGGAAAGGACAAATAAATCAATAGAACGGAACAGAAAATCTAGACATATCACTAAGGTGGCATTTTTAAATCAGTGTAGAAAAATGATTTCCTCCATGTATTCAATGGTTTTCAAGTAAACGGCCATCCATTAAGGAGAAACAAAATTAGATATACCATGACCAAAAGTAAATTCGCAATGATTTTGAAAGAATGGAATAAAATATCAAAATAACTTCATAATCTTATGATGGGGAAGGATTCTCCCAGCTAGTCATAAAATTCAGAAGTCAAAGGAAACACTACCTGAACATTTAAAACACGCCTGTGACCAAAGAACACCATAAAAAAGGGGAAATTAGAAAAAATGAGAGAAAATATTTGCAACATATACCATAGGCTAAAGATTGATATTCAGGGTATGTGTTTAAAAATCGCCAACTACTCCAGAAGATGAAAACAACCCAAGAGGGAAATGAGTAACATTACGAACCAGTGAAAAAGAACGAATTCTGATAGTAGGTTCTGATATGTTAAGGTTTTGAAGATTGTTAGAAAAACCATGAAGGGCTGTGGAACATGTAAAGTAGAATCGCGTTTACATTTGACAGTTGTGTGTGTGAGTATGTATGGATGTGTGCGTGTGTTTGTGTGTGTGACAGCATGCGTGAGTGTGTGTGAGTGTGCATGTAAGTGCACGTGAAGGCACAGAAAAGGATCTAGAGAGAAACAGGCAGGATTGTTAATAGTGGCTCCTTCTAGGGAGGAAACTGTCAGGGGTCACTTAAAGGAGAAAATGGCATTTATGGTTTATTCTAAAGTCTACACACACAAAAAAATATTGTTTTTAATTGCATAGAGAATTGTTGCATCCATATGTACACACTTTTAACAGACTTTATTTTTCAGAGCAGTTCTAGGTTTGCAGCACAATTGGGCAGAAGGTACAGAGAGTTCTCATATACCTGTACCCTGCACCCAGCCAGCCTCTCCCAGTATCAGCACCTTGCACCAGATCGGTACAGTCGTGACAGCTGGTGGACCCACAGTGATGCATCCTAATCACCCAGATCCATAGTTTACACCAGGATTCACGATTGGAATTATACATGCTGTCATTTGGACAAGTGCAGAATGACATGGATACACACGATTACAGTATCATACAGTTTCACTGTCCTGAAATTCCTCGGGGCTCTGCCCGTTCATCCCTCCCTCCCCTCAGGTCCTGGCAACCACTGATGTCTTTTTTCCAGCTTCATAGTTTTGCCTTTTCCAGAATGTCATGTAGTTGGAATCATACAGTAGGTGGCATATATGTTTATTTTAAAGTCCTTAAAAACACAGAAATATAGCCGGAATTGTATAGGAGCTCAGGAACATCAACTCGCAGGGCCATTGGAAGCTGTTGAGGCTGGAGACATTCAGGTGAGCTCCATGAAACAGAAAATCTAAAAAGAGCCGGGGCCAGATGACAGCAAGAAAAAGAGCTTTGTTTATGCCGAGCAGTTGCAGCACAGAGTGATACCACCCAGGACGTAAGCCCACGGTGCACAGAATAAAAGGAGAATCAACACTGGGGAGTTAACAGAATTAGTACTTCCTCAGACAAGCTGCATAAAATCACCCAGAATGCAGGAAACATTTCCTATCAGAGGAAAAAGATTTAGATTGATAAGATAAACAGAAAATAGACATAGGATGTCCAATAAATGGAAACTCTGGAATGCCTGAAAACAAAACCAGAATCAGTGCAGCTCAAATGTGCTTAACCAACACCTCTCAAGGTATATAGAGGCTAATACATTAACTTTAATCATAAAACTCATTGCTTTTTTTTTTTTCATGTACTACAAAGGGAGATTTCTAAACTAATCATATATTACACTGGCGTTAATCTTCAGATTGTAACCCAAAGTGTGAAAATGTATTCATTTTAAAAGAACCTAAGGACTTTTGGAGACACTTTGATTAGGTAAAACAAACTGTTGTCTAATCATCCACAACAAGGTACAGAAACAGTTCTCCACAACTCAGGAAGCCCTGATCCCCTGGGGGATAAGGATGCTGTCAGGACTGCGTTCCTCAGAGGAATGGAAACAGCCGCGAGGCTTAGGTGTCAGAATCACCTACTTCTGGAAGATAGAGGAATATTTGTGGACAAAATGGAATAGAAGACAACGAAAGAGTCAGTGCAGGAAGGAGACAACTGTGTCCTTGAGGATCTGGCCAGGAAAACAGTTGGGCCACTTGAACAACAGAGAGAACTCCACACAGGAGATTGGTCATCCGTGATGGAGGGGGCGGAGCAGCAAACAGGGAGGGTGAGCTGGCAGAAAGCCACGACAAATGGAAGAGGTGCACGGGTCAGCCCTGTGGGAGGGGAAGCGGGAACCACAGCAGGTCTCCCCGAGGGACGCTTGGGTCACGGTGGTGCTGCCCCCGTGCGGGTGGAAAGCATCGGCTGAGCAGAGTCAAGGGAAAGGTTCCCAGGCCCCCCACTCTGGATCCCCCAAGGTCTAAGGCACCCAGAGACGGCTGACTGGGAGCCTTGGACTCGGAGCAGCGTGCACAGGGTGAGGGGCCTGCACAGGAGGGGCGGCCGAGCGGTGGAGTGTGTCCTGCCTCGGGTCCTCCCTCACTCAGGCCTCACGGACCCTGGTCAGGGATCCTCACAGAGGTTTGGTTTGGTTTGCTGGGATTGCCAGGGAAAGCAGCCGGGGTTTCATACCAGCCTGTGGGACGGGGAGCTGTGGGGGAAGAAGAAACTGCTTTGCAGACCCACTTTCAGAGTGACTGAGAAAGTCAGAAGCAAGCAAGCTGGAGAACCGGCAGAGGTGACAGAAAGGAGCTACCCAGGCAGGGAACCGGCTGAGCCAGCCACGCTGACGGAAACCTCCAGGGCAGTGACTCTCTGGCCACGGGACACCTGGGTGACAGATGGAAGCCCCACTAGCTGTGGTCCGAAAAGGGGGTCCTCCAAAAAGCATAATGAGGCCATTATTGTGCAGTTACGAATGAGAAAGTGGCTGAATTTCCTTCAGTGTGTTGACCTCCTACATGGTAAGCACTAACAGCATAGTATGTCCTCAACACCAGACTAGGGGAATGAGTCCGTCACCAGGGTGCATTGTTCATCTTCGATTAGTTTCCAGCTCTTACAATTCACAGGTCCTTTTAAATATTAGAATGTATTTGGTGCCACAACTGAAAGCATTGAGCTGCATTTGTAATCACCACACTATTCACCTGGTCCTCCCTTGCTCTGCTGCTAGCGAAGGCAACTGTGAGAGGTTAGACTATGCACCTACACGCTGTGAAGTAGCAGCTCTCCTGTTCCAGAAACCACTGGTTCCGTCGCCCAGCTCCTGGCTCTGCTCCCACCTAACAGACAGGGATGGGAGCATCACTGTGGCCATCGCATCGTCGTGTGCAACAGATAGGATGCACAACTTCCCTCCAGAGCCTGGGTCAGTCCGCTGGCCTGTGGCGCCTTCACACCAAGCAGAGCAGTCTGCATTTTATGTCTTGAAACAAACGCAGCTGTGCTTATAGTGGTCACCATCCCCGTGTTAACGACAGGGTTGCAAGGCAGAAGTGGGGCACAGAGGAAAGTCCTGGCCCATTTTCCATCTCCAAGCCCCTTCCCCTTGATCTTACTGGAATCTTCCCAATGCATTCTACATCATGTTTTCCTCAGGCTGAGTTCTCCCCTGTGCAAGAAACAGTCTGAATCCTAATGAGATGTCTAAAAAGAGGCAAACAAGCAGCTCTAAATAATTATCCTGTGCTTTGAGGGACAAAGTGAATAAATGCTAAAACGTCATCTCTTCAGTTCTCAGGTTCTTAAAAACTTTGTAAAAAGCTGCTATTACCCCAGAAACACACTTTGAATGTTTTCCACTGTTTGGAAAAAGCAAAATACTTTAAAAATAGTGTGTGTATGCATATTCTATTTAACTCCATGATTTTTCAAGGAAATTTTGAAAAACAAAAAATTAATGAGGAGGTACTTAGCACCTACTATGGTTTCATCATGAGCAAGAAAATCGCCCAAAAGACTATTAATAAAATGTGCCTCTGGGAAGTCACCCAAGGAATAGTTCTGGTTATTTTATGGCTGTGTATAGTCTATAGAGTTCAGGAAACTTAATATTGAGTTAAATCAGATTAAACTATGCTAGTACACTTTTCTTTATTAAATCTACTTCTAAAATGTTGCCATAAATAAATTATTCGAAATTGATGAAATGAAGTAGAATGCTTAGCATTTAAAGAAACTCTAATGGGAATTATTTTTTGTATCATACAGTCACCTCCTGATTTGTTTTGTTTAACATGTACTTCTGCAAACATTTGGATTTTATTAAGAAATATCTAACTTTAGGAGAGAATTTTAACTGCATTCTCTAACATTAATTTTTAAAACTGCTACATATGAAAATCATTTCCAGGATGCAAAAACAACTGAAGTTTCTTATGTTCTTTACACTCGAACAGGCGCCCCTACAGTCTTCCTCGCTGATTACGCACCGCTCAACCACCAAGCTGTCGTGGGATGGTGGCGACCTCTAGAGGCCACAGTTAGGAATTGTCTGATTTAAAGTTCAACCTCTCCTGGCTCTTGCAAGAATCAGCAGTAAGAGCTTTTCCTCTAGGCTCTTAGAATCGTGAATACACAGAGCTTTTCCTTTCTCTCATGCATTGCTGCTCACAGCCCAGGTACTTCCACCTAAGGCAATCATTTTCTCACACTTTCATGATAAATGCCTCCCTTTTCCTTTCGGTCATTCTGTCCAAAAAATAGAACTTTTTCTATTTATGAGTGAAAATGTTTAAATGACTCTAGTTATGCTCAGAGCCTGTATGAAGGTAACAGAAAGGAAGACATTTGATGTGAGGTCAAACAATGCCACCAACTGCTAGCTCTTCATTCTCTCAAAAGGCCCCGTCACAGAAACTCCACAAGTTCCATTTCCTAAGCATCACGATTCCAACTTTTTAAGGGCCATTAAATTGTTAATTGCCTCTTTTAGTAATGCATTAGTTTATTTCTTAGTTATTGCAAATGTAGTCGTTTCTAGCATTTAAATATTTTGTGTATTAATCAGCATGTGTTATGCTGTAGTAACAAACCAACCCTGAGATCTCAGTGACTTTGCATAAAGCTCCATTTGACGCCCCCACCCACCCCACCAGTCTTCTGTGGTTTCAGCCACTATCTAAGGACTCTCAGCTTTGAGAAGCGACTTGGAGACCCGGGTGAATTGCTCCTTATGGCTGCACCATTTGGATTGCATGGTTTCCAGGTCACTGCATCAGTGAAGGGAGAACTAAAGGGCCATTCCCCTTTTCTTAAATGCTTTAGAAGTCCAACAGTCATGCTGAGGACCTTGTCCCACTCTCCAGAGCTTGCCACATGGCTCTGCCTCACCCCAAGGCTCTGGGAAATGTGGGTCTCACATGGATTTTCACTGAGCAATAAATGTCTCTGTCACACAGTATATTTGAAAACTGTTTTAAGTTTGACATTCTTAAGAGAGGAATATAGATCTAACCCAAAATTTCAACCTCGCTTATACCACTCTCCATCAGAAAATGCAACCTTTGTCAACTGTAAGCTGTCATAGTACCTGAATAAATGCAAAAAGGAAGGGGAAAAAAGCAGCTCCCTTCCAAATTAAATCATAGAAGAAAAGGGTTAGTCAGGCGCACTTCTGAGAGGAAGACATCAGCTAAGTCATTTGGAGCAAGGTGTGACTGGAAAGCACCCACAGTGATAACCTGCCAGGAAGAGCTGCGACAATTCTCCACAGACTGCAAGCCACGCAGCACACTTAGGAATACAGAGGAGAGAAGTTAAACAAAGCTCACAGCCCACTGCTCAGCCCCATTAGCCTCCGTGGAGAAATAGCACCTCCCAGTGATCCTTCCTCATATCACCTTTTTTCCCCTGTTTTTTTGTTTGTTTTGTCTTTGGGTTTCTTGTTTGTTTGTTTGTTTTGTCTTTGGGTTGTTTTTTTGTTTGCTTGTTTTATTTCTCATATAATCCTGCAGTTCCCACACAGGAAGTTCAGTTCTGGGCTTTATTGCAATGCTTGAGCCCTAATACATTTCTGGGCTTTAAATTGCTTCCAGAAAAACTGACGAGCCACGCCCTTATAGGACCATCCATCACAGATGATTCTTCAAGTAACTTTGGAACAAATCAGTGACTCTAAATAGAGATGCAGCAAAACAGCGGAAAAAAAAAAAAAAATAGTCCATGCTGTTGAGATTATTCCACAAGGGGGCCGGCAACATCAGGCAGAAGAGGGAAGGAGGTGATGAGCGAATAAAGAAAACAAGATTTGTGAGGATGACTCAGAGGAAAATTGGCTCTGTCCAGAGCCGCCTGCCATTAAACAGTGATCAAATACAAGTGGAGTGGGGTGAGATGCAAAGTTTTACCTTCTGGTTGTTTACATGAGGCCTGAAACGAGTTCAACTTTCCTTTCCCCTTTCCGCATTAAAGACACGCATGTATGCACACAATCACACGTGCACACACAGACACATGGCGAGATGCGATCACAGGACCTTCCCTGCTTTCTGACAGCATCCAATCCACAGCAAACACCTGCTGCATTTCACCCTCTCCCAATCACCCAACCAAAGCCCAAATCCTATACCTCCTTCTCCTACTGAGACGCCTCGTTGTTCTTCACTGTGTATGTTCTTTCTTGCCAAAATGAGTAATAAACCCAGCTTGTTAACCTGCAGATATCCTCTTGGTGGCCTTCAGCTTGTGTCACTGACACAGAGTCAAGGACAAACACATGAGAAAGCACTGGGTTCAGTAAGGAGGTCGCCAGGTGAGGAAGGAAGAAATTAAAGCAGCTCCTGACACTCACAGGGGGTCAGGTTATTTTTCTCTTGGGTATAAACATTCTCACAGAACAGTCCCCCCGGCAAGCTTGCTCCAAGAGCAGGAGTAAGTGAGACAAAGCAAGGCGCTTCAGAATTTTGTCTAAGCACAGACAAAAACAAGGTCGCTGTACCACCCACGGAATACCAAACACCTTCCTGATTACAGTGAGTGACAGCTGCTTCTTACCCCCTGCAGCCTTATCTTCACCGCAGCCTGCCCTCCCTACAGATGAGACTAACACACATGGGGAGACAGAATTGTAGGATCTTCCCTGCTTTCTGACAGCATCCAATCCACCGCAAACACCTGTTGCCTTACATACTCTCCCAATCACCCAACCGAAGCCCAAATCCTATACCTCCTTCTCCTACTGAGACTCCTCGTTGTTCTTCACCGTGTGTGTTCTTTCTTGCCAAAACGAGTAATAAACCCAGCTTGTTAACCTTTGGATATCCTCTTGGTGGCCTTCAGCTTGTGGCACCGACACAAGCATGAGACCCTCCTAGTTAGAGAAAATTGACAAGAATTTGCAATGTGCTTTCCCTCCACACCTCCCAACCCCACTAGAAGATTATACATAAAAACAGGCTGGAAGGGGGAAGAAGACAGTTGGGAGGGAATAAAATGAGCAAGACAGTTTGTTCCTTTTTGCGGTTGCTTCTAAACATCTCATTACTTTGTGTGATGCACAAACACACAAATAATGCACACACAGACACACAGATAGCTCAGGAGGATGGACATGGATTTGGAAATAAAGAACTGATTCTCACCTATGTCTGGAGGTCCCTGAGTGGCAGACTCTACAAACATACCCAGCAATGTCCAGGCGAGCTGAGGACAGCATGGAGGTGAGAAGAGGCGTAACTGGATGGGAGAGCACAGACTCCAATGAAGCCAAATCTGGCACAGCAAGAAACCTGTCCCAGTGTGTCATCGGAGGGCACCACAGAGAGCTGGAAAACGAGCCAGGATCCCAGCCACCCAGAGGCAGCAAAGCAAGTTGAGATTCCCCATTCTCAGAAGCAGCTTTCGGCTCGAGAAGCTGCTGCATCCACTGGGGTTCATCCATGCAAGGGGGCTGTGAGGAGCCACCTGGACCCCTAAAAAACAGGACTATTCCCTGGTACCGCTGGAGCCAAGAAAGATGCGAGGTTGTTTAAGACTCTGAAAAAGAGCCCCGCAGAGATGACATGTGCTCTGTTACCCCTGGTGCTCAGGCCATCTTGTGAGCTGACAGCCTCTCTCAGCTTGGCCCCGTGGCAACAGACATGGTCAAACTTTGTAGATGTACAAGAGGAAGAAGGGGAGAGAAAGTCCTGTAGGAGAGAAAACTTTGAAAAGCATCTCAATTTAACCCAATGGATGCCAGAAGCGGCCAAGCAATGGACTAGACATGGCTGGAATACCTGGAGCTCAATAGCAACAACAATGAAAAATTTAAGAAATTTAAAAGGTTCAGTAAACCTATTTGCTTAACTTAAAAGAAGGTAGTAAAGGAGGCTCAGAGGACCAAAAACCAGATGAGACGTACAGAAAAAAACAACAGCAAAATGGTAGACAAAAGTACAACCACATCAATGGGTTAAATGCACCAACTAAAAGACAGAGATTGTCAGAAAGACAAGTAAGACCCAATTCAAATACTGTCTATGAGAGATTCAAGTTACATTTAAAGGTGCAAATAGGTTGAAAGTAAAAGGATAAAAAATTGTATATTGTGAGAACAGTGGCCATAAGACAGCTTGAGAGGCTATAGTAATATCAAACAAAATAGATTTTAAGACAAGATAAATTAGTATATTATCCTATAGGCTAAAGAAAAAGAAATTACAGGGGAAACTGGAAATAACTTGAACTAGATGAAAATGAACATAGATGCAAAATTCCTTAACAAAATAGTAAAACCTAATTCAGCAACATATAAAGAAGACTATCCAGTATGACCACTATGACCCGTGAGGTTTATTTCAGGAATACAAGAAGAGTTGAACACCTGAAAATTGATGAATGTAACAAACTATATTAAGAGAATTTTTAAAAATCACCTGATCATATCAATAGATGCTGAAAAATTGTTTGACAAAATTCAACACCATCCATGACACAAACTCAAAACACTTGGAATATAGGGGAGCCTTATCAATCCAATCAGGGAACCTACCAAGGCTGACAGCTAGCATGATTCTTAATTATAAAGGGCTGAATGCTTTCCCCCCAAGACCAAGAACAAGGCCAGGATGTCGGCTTTCACCGCCTGTATTCAGTATCTTGCTGGAGATTCTGGCCAGTCCAATATGGGGAGAAAAGGAATTACATGCAACCATATTGGAAAGGAAGGAGTAAAATTGTCTTTACACTCAGACAAGATGATCTTTTATGTAGGAAATTCCAAGAAATTTTCAAAAAAAAAAAAAAAGCTATTAGAATTAATAAGTGATTTTGGCCGGGTGCGGTGGCTCATGCCTGTAATCCCAGCACTTTGGGAGGCCGAGGCAGGTGGATCACGAGGTCAGGAGATCGAGACCATCCTGGCTAACACGGTGAAACCTTGTCTCTACTAAAAATACAAAAAATTAGCCGGGCGTGGTGGCGGGCACCTGTAGTCCCAGCTACTTGAGAGGCTGAGGCAGGAGAATGGCATGAACCCGGGAGGCGGAGCTTGCAGTGAGCTGAGATCTGGCCACTGCACTCCAGCCTGGGCGACAGAGCGAGACTACATCTCAAAAAAAAAAAAAAAAAAAAGAATTAATAAGTGATTTTAGCAAGATCACAGGACACAAGAGTATATAAAAATCCATCATATTTATACCTGCTAGTCACAACAATCCAAAATGAAATTAAGAAAACAACTCCATTCAAAATAGCATAGAAAATAATAAAATACTTAGGAATAAATTTAACAAAAGAAGTGGAAGACCTGTACATTGAGAACTACAAAACATTGTGGAGGGAAATTAAACATATAAATAGATGAAGAAATAGATCATATTCATGGTTTAGAAGTCTCAATAGTGTTGTTATAGTAATATTCTCCAAAGTGGTTTATAAATGTGAAGCAATCCCTATTAAAATCCCACCAGGATTTTTTGTAGAACTAGAAAAAAAAGAAAATCATGTTGACCTTGAGTTAGGCAGAGTTTTCTCATATGACACCAAAGCATGACCTATAAAAGAAAAAAGTGATAAATTAGATTTTATCAAAATCAAAAGCATTTACTCTTCAAAATATATCAATAAGAAAATAAAAAGACTTTACTGAATTAAAAAATAGGTGTGAACCTGAGTGGATTTAAAAAAAAATTCACAAACTGGAAGAGAGTATTTGTAAATCACCTAATAAAGGACTTTTACCCAGAAGAGATAAAAAAAATTATAACTCAATTTCTTAAAGCAGTATTTATTAAATGGGCAAAATATTTGAATAAACATTTTGCCAAAGATAATGCATGCCATTAGTCATTAGGGAAATCTAAACCACAATGACCACTACTATATACTATAAAAGAAAAATAAATCTTGGGACCCCAAAAGCACTAAGCCAAAGGGAGAAGTCAAGCTGGGAACTGCTTAGGGCGAACTTACCTCCCACTGTATTCCTAAAAACGATAGCTGCTAAGATAAAAGAAAAAAAAATGACATGCCTCCCTCACAAGGAATTTCCCTATGGACAAAGGACAGACGGAACTCAAAGTTGTCCCTCTGCTCACTGAGATAAATGAGTATCTGCTTGCCTCATTTAGAAAGGCTAATCAGAAACTCAAAAGAATGCAACTGTCTGTCTCTTACCTACCTATGACCTGGAACCACCCCCCCCCCCCCCCCCCCCCCCCCCCCCCCCCCCCCCTTCGAGTTGTCACACTGTACATGAACCAATGTACATCTTACACCTATTGATTGATGGCTCATGTCTCCCTAAAATATATAAAACCAAGCTGTGCCCCAATCACCTTGGGCACATGTCATCAGGACCTCCTGAGGCTGTGTCATGGGTGTGTGTCCTTAACTATGGCAAAATAAACTGCCTAAATAGACTGAGACCTGTCTCAGATATTTGGGGTTCACAATACCCACTAGAAAGACTATACTCAAAAAGACTAAAAAGGCTGGGCGCGGTGGCTCACGCCTGTAATCCCAACACTTTAGGAGGCCCCGGTGGGTGGATCACTTGAGGTCAGGAGTTCAAGACCAGCCTGGCCAACATGGTAAAACCCCATCTCTACTAAAAATGCAAAAATCAGTAGTACATGGTGGTGCACGCCTGTAGTCCCAGCTACTCGGGAGGCTGAGGCAGGAGAATCACTTGAACTTGGGAGACAGAGGTTGCTGTGAACCAAGATAGCACCACTGCACTCCAGCCTGGATGACAGAAGGAGACTCCATCTCAAAAGAAAAAAAAAAAAAAAAAAGACTAAAAATACCAAGTTCAGGATAAGGAGAACTTAGATCCCTTTTTCTCATGCCTGAGGGGATGTAAAATGGGGCAGCCACTTTGAAAAACAATTTGGCAGTTTCTCAAAAGGTTAAACATATACTTACCACATAACCCAGCCATTCCACTCCTAGCTACCCAAGAGAAAGAAAACATATGTCTACAAAAAGAATTTTATAAAAATGTTCATAACAACAACATCCATGACAGCCCCAAACTGGAAAGCATCCAAATCTCTATCGATAGGAAAATTAGCAAAATGTAGTCCATTTGTGCCATGGAGTACTACTCAGCATAAAAGAGGAAAACTACAAATACAGGCAGCATCACGTATGAGCCTCACGGCATTATGCTAAGTGGAAGAAGCCAGTCACCAAACAGTAAAATTGCATGATCCTATTTATATGAAAATTTCTAGAAAAGATTAAAAAATATAGACAGAAAGATGAGGCATTGTCTGTGGCTGTCGTGGCCCGTGGGAGCAGGATTGGCTGCAAATGAGTAAGTGGAAGTTTTTGGGGTGATGAAAATGTTCTGAAACTTGACGGTGGTGATAGTTGCACAAGTTTCTATTACTAAATATCATTGTACATTTAAAGTGAATGAATTGTATGGTATGAAAATTATAACTCAATAAAACCATAAAAAAAAAAAAGAAGAAGAAGAAATCCTACAAGCAATGGTAATGTAGTCAATGGGGCATCATAAAAGGTGTTTTAAGCTCATTAGGGGATTCCTTCTTAAACTAATGCATTTTACTACTACATTCTGGTGTCAAAGAAAGGCAGAAGTGTCTGTATCTATGGGTAAATTCACTTCCCACAGTGTCCCTGCATCCCAGACAGGCCCCCTTAGAGGAGGCTCCATTCATAGTCTGCTTAGCAGACAGCTTGTATCTACAGCTGCAGCTCCACCACCTAAAGAGATGGGAAGGTGCTTGGGCAGATCCTGTGCCTGACCCTCTATCTAAGGTTATGTCAGCCTTATTTGCAAAACTCTTCTCATTAGGTATGAAAATATGTTTTCTTTGCATTGCCATTTGGACTGAAGAGCAGAGCAGCCGTGAAACACAAGATTAGGCATATGTATGGGTTCCCGGTATTGCCAGGTGGGGCATGCCAGTGCTAGCGCAGGGAACAGAGCAGCCTCCCCTGGCCCTCAGTCAAGGCGCTTAGCCAAGGCGCCCAGCCAAGGCGCCCAAGTGCACCTGATGACACTTGCTGATCACAACCACTTTCCTCAAAGAGATTTCAAGGTTTTACACATTAACGTGACAGCCTTCATATGGAAATTGGGCTTTCCAGATACTGGAAGTTAGAAACAGGGGTAGGCAGGTGAGTTTTCACAGTGGACTCCCCTGGGGATGAGAAGGATCTATTTACAGCTGGCTCTAGCACCCCTGCACCTGGGGACAGAGGAGGAACAGGAGAACATGAGGCTCATACGTGACAATGACATACATGACATTAGGTACATACAATGTTTAATCAAGACTTAAAATGTCAGAGTAGAACCATGTCACTTTATTACTTGAACAGCTGAAATAAATTTAAAAGCATTTCAAATTTAACAAGCTGTTAATTACTATTCATATTGTTTTTCTCAATTTGGTTGTACCATCGGCAAATTTTCAGCAAGATCGTTTGCATAGATATGTACTATATATACACACATACATATATACACACATAGCATATATATACGCACACACCACCCCACACAATACATATACATATGTTAGAGTCTATCCACACACGTACACACATGCTAGAGTCTATAATCTTCTAGTTAGTTACATGAAAATGGCTCATCGTGATCCTTAAATAACAGAAAATAGATTCCACTCCAATAATATGAATCCTCCTATGATTTTCCTGAAATTACTGGAAAATGCTAATTAATCATACCTCGATCTCACAGCTTCGAACCTAATTGACAAATTCACCCAAGAGTCAGAACGGGCTGGAAACTGCAGCATTGTCATCAGTGAAGCTGAACGAGAGACAAGAGACTAAGCGTTGAAGCCCAAATAGACCTTTGAGTCCTGCTTCCATCACTGCGTCCACCTGCAGAGCAGCTGGGCAGACACCAGCCAACCAGTTTGCTCAAACATGAAAATCTGATTTTATTTCGTGGCCTAAACCTCAGAAGAAGGTGAAGACCCTCTGATATTGGGATGCTAGTCTAAGGACTAACACAGGGCCAACCCACCATGATTGCAACAGATCAGGCCAAAGCATAGGTTCCGAGGGCCTGCAGCCAATTTCTGCTCACGTGTGTTTAGCCTACTAGCAGTAGCTCCCAATTGTGAGGCATACACCACACCAGGCTTTTCCAAAGCTTTATTATTAACCTGGACACAACCTGCCGGACATGTGAATTCCATTTTAGAGATATGAGTGTTCAGAGAGGTTAAGTAGCATGCCTGAGGTCTCCCAGCTGCTAACAGGAAAATCGGGATTCTTGCTCATAACTGTCTCACGCCATGGATAATCTGTGTGCAGGCAAAGTCCTCATGCTTGGCCAGGAGCCAGGCAGGTAGTTGCTGAGATTCCAGGTATATAATCATCAGGCACAAAACCTGGCCAAAAGAGATCAAACAGAAGTCCCCTGGAGATAATCATCATCCGTGGAGCACATTTTCTGTTTGGGGCACATCTCGACACCTTGCACACCTCATTTCAAGCAGGCCGTCCAATGCCTTCTAAAATACTTATCAACTTCACGGCCAAAAACCCGGGGCCTTAACCAAGGACACCAGCCTTATCTGGCATTGAGCTATTCTGCTTCCTTGCCTTTTGCAGACTGAACCCTGAAGAGGCTCAACACTGATTGCCAAAGTCTTGTGGCCTAGCCAAAGCTTCTTGCAGTTTCAAGGGTCTTTGGCTTGATCTCATTACCAGACAGAAATTCTGGTGTGAACGGGCTTCCCTCACTCACAATGGACCAGCTGGCCTTGCTGCCAGGAAGTCACCATTTTTCCAAGGATGGTGCTAGGATCCAGGTCCTCAGGAGGAACCATCTACAGATGGCAGGAGAAGACCATGTCTCATCTTGAGCAGAAACACATGAGTCCAGGGCTTGGCTGAAGCCAAGAGCAGGAGTAAACAGGCTGGGACTAACTTGAGGTCTTGCTGATACCCGGAGCCAGTATTCATCAGGTATTAAATTCCCGCCCCACAATACTTGTGGATGCTTATATAGTAAGAAGGAAAACAAACACTGTCCCTGTCTCATTAACGCCGAAACATCTACCTCCCTCTGTCAATGACTTTTTTCTTTTTCTTTTTCTTTTTTTTTCTTTTTTTTTTTTTTTTTTTTTTGAGGAAGAGTCTCACTCTGTCACCCAGGATGGAGAGCAGTGGCACAATCTCAGCTCACTGCAACCTCCGCCTCCAGGGGTTCAAACTATTCTCGTGTCTCAGCCTCCCGAGTAGCTGGGATTACAGGTGTGCACCACCATGCCTGGCTGATTTTTCTATCTTTAGTAGAGACAGGGTTTCTCCATGTTGGTCAGGCTGGTCTCAAACTCCTGACCTCAGGTGATCCGCCAACCTCAGCCTCCCACAGTGCTGGGATTACAGGCGTGAGCCACCGCGCCCAACCCCTCTATTAGCTTTTAAAAATGGCATTCTGAACAGAATGAAAGGGTTGTCATTTATCTCTGGCTCTAGTTGCTATTGTGCTACCTTTCTCTAGGGATCCAGTTACTGACCCAGGTCCTCATCTAAGTGAGGCTTCTCATCTCCAAGACATGGAGAACTTCAGCAAGGCTGGACATGGCGCCCCCTCCTCCACCAGAGGTGCCGTTTCCCAGGATGGCACCTCCACTTCCCCAGGTCCAGGCTCCTCTTGGCAGCCCCCGGCTTGGAGTCCTGGATCTGTGCACATGGTGGTAGGTGCAGACATCAGACCGGCACAAATCATGAACGTACTTTCTGTTCAACTTTCAGGATTGGTCAGTGACTAGCAATGAGAGACAGAGAGAGTCTTCGCAGAAATGACAGGCAGATAAAAGTTTTACAGCTGACACAGAACGTGGAAACTTGAGAACCTCGTCGTTCGGACTAAGACATGGGAGCAAAAGATAAAAACCTAGCCCTATCCTGTAAAAACACTTTTCAAATGCAAAAGATATCTGTAAGCTAGATTTTGAGTTTGAGATTTTCATAAAGCATAGTAAGAAAAACTCCCATCTTAAAATTACCATTGTCAGAGAGAGTTCACAAGGGACAAGGTGAGCAGCAGCAATTAATAATTTAGCATTCATGTAATATCTGGCATTTGCAAATTGCTTTCCCATCATCTTTTCTTATTGCTGCTCACAAGCACTGCAGGTAGGGAGTCAGCGATAATTATTTCCTATGCTCAGAAAGGTGTGGGTCAGTAACTGGATCCCTGGAGAAAGATAACATAAGGGTAACTAGAGCCCGAGCTAAATGACGACCCTTTCATTCCGTTCAGAACGCGACTTTTAAAAGTTGTTAATACAGGGAGGTAAATGTGTCAGCTGCATTAATAAGAGAGGTGTGGTGTCTGTTTTCCTTCTTACTCTGTAAGAGCCAGCTAATCAAAATACACATACAAAAATACCACTGACAGAAAGGGTCCAAAAGAGGTCATATGTTCATTCGTACTTTGGGACATGACTTTTGTTATTTAAAAGCAGACTTTAGAAATTTGTATGTGGGTATTTTCCATTTTGGAGAGACAGACTTTGAGACCACAAACCATAGTCAATATTAACTATGCTTTAACTCTTCTAAGATCAGAGCAAGCACGTCATCAGCCACATAGGGAGTGATCCAATCTTTTCCACTCTTGTGAATATGAGTGGCTAGCCAGTGGGAAGGAACCCTCATCTTTGCTGTATGAGTTGAGCCCCTGCCTTCTGCTGGGCACCATACACAGACATGGACAGCAAGCCCGGCCTGCTCCTGCCTTTGCTGGAGAGAAGGGGCATCCTCATCTGTCTATGCTAAGGCCTGTGGGAAAGGGTGTGATCCTGGGCAACAGAGAAGCATAGTGTGACAGGTCCGGAAAGGTGTTCTGAGAATGTGACATTGAGCTGACGTCTCAGGGTGAGTAGCTGTTAACTGGCAAAGAAGGGAAGAGGGAACACCATGTGCAAAGACCCAGAGGTGGAGGCTGCACAGGTCATTGGAGGGATTAAAATGAGGCCAAGAATCCAGAGCTCAGAGAGTGAAGGCGCGGGAACAGATGGAAACAGAGAGCCAAGGCTGAGAGACAATGGCCACACACAGAGGGCAGCACTCAGAAGCTTGGGCTCCAAGACTGAGCCTGACCTGCCACTTAGCAGCAGCCACCATTGACAAGTCCCTTACTACCTCCATGTCCAGCTTCTTCACCGGTAACGGGGGGCCACGAGAGAATCTACCTTACAACATTCTTCAGAACAGTCAATGCTCCATAGAGTGCACATAACACACTCCAAAAGGGGGTCTGTTTTACAGCAGAGACATAAGAATCTTCTTTTAACCTGTACTGTTCTCATCCTGACATTTTCTTACCTTTAGGCAAGAGTTTCCTACCCTGTGTTCTATGGGACACTGTCCTGTAACATAGTCTGAGAAAGGGTGCCTTAATTGAGTTTGAGAAACATTGCACATGGCACATTTAAGAATCTGAAAGTCCCATAGTTTAAAACAAAACAAAACTTTTTGTAATCAAGTGTGTGCCCTAACAAGTCAACTATCTCATACCACTTCCTTTGTGCTGGAGGCGAAGTTGCCACCTGTTCGTAATCTATGTGTCTGACTCCAAGAAAGTTCCATGCAGAGAATGTTGAGAGGCATCAGCCAACAATCATTCTAGACTCTGGTGCATGCATTTGCAGGCCTGCAGCAGAGCAGTTTCGCTGTTGTTATTTAGGAAATAAATTAGCTCCAAGTACCCATTTATGACACAAATGCTCAGGCAGTCCTCATTTCTCAGAGCTTTTGCCCGACCTATAGCTATAATTTTCCATTTATTCAGTGCATGACTTCCAGGGAACAAATCTGTGTTACTTGAACGATAAGACCTTATTAAATGTTATTTCATCTCTCAGTTTCAGGCTCCTCATCTGTAAATCACAGTGTCGGACTAGGCGGTCTAAAAGCCCTTCCAAAACTAGGCTTATATGATTCTATGTTAAAATCTTTCCAGGTTGTGCATTTTATGTGCTTAGGTGGCCACTGAGATGGACCCAGTCTCGATATGAGCAGATGGACACACATCCATCACAAATGAAGGACAGATTTCTAGGCCTCCGTGTGCTTCCATTATTTCGTCCCTTTTAGCAGTGCTAAAGATTATTCGCCGAATGCATGATCATGATTACTTTTGTAATTTTCTGTGTGTCTATTTTTAAAAAAGCATTAAGTACAGAAAAATACAAAACAATGTAAAAACAATAACATACAGGAAAAGTGCCCAAATGCTAACATTTGTTAAATCGTGAATATGTATGCTTCTGGGATTCTTCTTCGTGTTTTTAAATCTTTTGAAATTTAATAATGATAATCTTCAGTGAGTGATAAATTCTCTTAATGGCGATCTCTTCACAACTCTCTGAAGTCATCTTTTATACACGCTTCATCATTTCCTTGAGTTAACTGTGTCAAGGCTTAAATTTAGAAATAGAAATACACCCCTGCTTCTTGCCCTGCAAAGTTCATGTTTGGCGATTATCTCATAGACACGGCATTATTTGCATGAGACCAAAATTAAGCTCTCACTAATGGCAGCCGGGAGCTAAAACCACATCCAAACTGCAATTGCATTTCAAAATGACTTCTATGTCCTTACTGTCAGAGTCCTAGGGGGAGTTATTTTCCCATTAACTTTATCTGAAAGGAAAACATTTCATACTATCTCATCTAAATCACCTTGGGAAGGACCACAGCCAATATGCCATTTTATTTTTGTTGAAAATAAACATTTTTGTTGAAAATATTTTTTCATTTTATTGAAATGAAGTATTTTTCCATTTTGTTGAATAATTTTGTTGAAAAGAAATGTATGATACATGATAAAACATCTCCAACTCCATCCAAATTATTATAAATTTTGAATTAAGCCTAGATTTAGACTGATGTTCAATATGTTTACCTGTTTGAGAATAAAGGCTTTGTAGTACTCATTTATATACAAACAAGTGAATCTCTCCTTAGATAATTTTTAAATGTATTATTCGTATAGAATAGAGGAGTCTGATTCCTAACAAATGCTGAACTAACATGATGCCCGGCTTCTTTGGCCAAAATTAAGCTGGCGAACTCTGGAGGTAAAACCCCATGAAATGGAGGTAGGGGGCAATGCTATTTTAAACTCATGGGGAGGTGGATTCGGCCTGGGGCAAGAGCAACCTGGGACGTTATGCAAGGCACTGGGGGAAGCTCAGTTTGCAATTTTCACTCATTTTCTTCATTCAGATCATGTCTGCACCCAAAACTGTGGCAACTCTGGCCCCTGGTCCAGATAGCCACAGAAGGCACATCAGAGAGGTCCAGATTTTCTGCGCTCATGAAGAGCTGAAAAGATTAAGTAGAGACTGGTCACTTCAGGCGGTAGCTTGTGCATCTTCCCCGGGGCTGGTGAATTCCAATCTCACTGTGTTTCTCCCTAACGGTGCTGCTCCCAGCAGCGTAGTGGGTGAAGCCCCAAGCTGAGGAGTGGTTTTGTAGGGTGGGGACTAACCATGACTGTGTTTTCTGGTGCCAAGTCTCTGCTACAAAGTTCATCCACTCCATCCTTTGAGCTCACTGGGGCTGAGGTGGTGGAGTCAGGCCTTCCTCAATGTGCATGTTTGACACAGTAGCCAATAACCCAGAAGGCAAGGTGCTCTCAGGACAAAAAAAAAGAAAAAAGAAAGATTGTTGATGAGCATAACACTTTAAGCAGAAAAATCTTCAGATTACAGCCTCCATCAGAAGCAGAAATATTCAACCAAGAATTCATAATTAGACTAATAAACATTTGAAAACAGATAAGGGGATATATTAGCAATATGAATCCAAAAGAATGCCATAGAAAACAGTCAAACATTTGGTATGAAAAAGGTTATAGTTGACTAAAAAATGAAATGAATAGAATAAATATCAAATGGAAGCAGCTGAGGAGCACAATAGCAAACTGGAACACCAGAGGATTGGAAGAATATCAGTCCCAGAAAGAAGAAAAAAAAATTAAAACTTTTGTAATTGATAAATACAAAAAAAAAAAAAAAATGAAAACAACATGGAGGAATGAAATACATGCACTAAATCCAAATAAAAGGAGTTCCAGGAGGAAAAGAGGAAAATTGAAATGGGACTCATAAGTATTTGAAAAAATAAGATATATATGTTCTAGAATTTTATATAAAATACGATAGTTTACATTGAAAAATCTCATACAGTACCAGAGAGGAGTGTTAAGTTAAACACATTTTAATAAAGTTTTATAATAGAAAATATAAAAGGAAAAATTGTAAAGCAGCCAGAAGTGAAGAACATATTATATGTAATAGGTCAAGTTCAGGTAACACCAGACTTTTCAATAGCAAGAATGAATGCAAAAATAAAAACTGGATTGGTATTTGCAAATATTAAATAGCCCAGATTGTTAGATCTAGCCAAACCATCATTAAATAGGATGGTCACCAAACTTACAAGTCCTTAGAGATACTGTCACCCAGAGGCCCACATTGACAAAAGTTTGTAGATGAAGTGCTTAAATTGAAGAAACAGATCCAAGAGATATTGCAAGTGATGATGGTGGTGTGAAATAAAGATAATCAAATATATTGGCAAAGTTTGTTGTTATCTTTATTTAGTCATTAGGACAAGGAAGAGATAAATATGCCCAAAATATACAGAATTAATAAGATAGATCTTCACTATCCAATATGGTAGTTACTAGCCTCATGTGGCTATTTAAATTTAAATTTGAGTTAATTAAAATTAAATAAAATTCTAAAATGTGTTCCTTTGTCACACTAGCCACATTTTAAGGGTTTAATAGCCCTACGTGGCTGCTATATTGAACAGCATAGCTATAGAACATTTCCATCATCACAGAAAGTTCCATTAGCCACCACCCCTAAGATAGAAAATATTAATAGGATGGCAATGTTTGTAGGGAAGATGACACCAGTGAATATGAGGGCACACAAAAGTTCTATCTTATTATCAAAAAATCACAATTTTTTAAAATGTGGAAAAGTGAGCAAACAAAAATAATAAATTAATATGGTAGAATGGATCCCTTTATATGAGTAGTTACAGTAAATGTAAATGGGCTAAAGTCATAGTTAAAAGACAAAGATCGAAAGAAAGGTTTACACATTATATACAAGAGACCCACTTAAAGCATAGGGGCATTCAAAAGCAGTTTGATGGCATTGGTTCAGCCATATGAAATTGTCATTTTTGTAGGACAAAAAAGGATGGATATTGCCAATTTTATATGGTTCAATGTTTTAAGAAATAAAAGACATAAATGGCTACCAACAAAAAGAAAGCTAATACAGCTGCATCGATACTAGATAAAAGAGACACTAAGACAATATGAAGAGTTAGGGATAGAGATTATCACTACATTAATTTGAAAAGATTCAGTTTATTGAAATGACAAAAAGAAATTTTGTCAAATGTATGGACCTATGAAAACACTCACAAAATGTAGCAAAAAGAGTTAAAACTGCAGAAAGAAGTTTGATAAATTCACCATCATATTGGATTGCTATGACAATTATTGATACATCAATCAGACCAAAAATTCAGCAAGAATAGTTGAACAACACAATTGATGAGCTTTCCCTAATGGATGGATAGAGAGTTCTATATTCAAAAATTAAAGAACGCCCATTTTTGTCAAGGACACATTTATAACAATGAATTACATTTAATAACTGATCAAGAAAGCTCCAGTGTGCATCAAAGAACACCACTTAGGCTAGACAGCTCTATGTTTGCTTAGGCAGAGTCCTATAAACTCAAACACAAAGTCCTTGAGATCAAACCCAACCTCCACCTAAGAGGTGACTCTCCCACAAACTTCCTTTAAAAGTTCTAAGAATGAAATCACTTCTCCACCAAGGTACCACCTGCTAAAACTCAAGGCTCAATAGAGTGCTATACTCCCGTGAGTTCAATGACTCTCACTTCTATTTACTCACACAAATACACAGATTGTACTGAGCAGTACAGTGACCGGTTAAAGCCTGATGGAACAGGGTGTGAAATGGGACTTTTCCTATGATTTAAGAATTTTGGCTAAAGCCACAGAACTTGGACAGGTTGATGAGTGCATCATCATTCTAGAGAGAGAGGTATTGAACACTTTGTCACCCAACTTAATAAAAACATCACAGATCCAGCCCTGCTAATTAGGATCAAGCTCCATCACGCATCTCCAGCGTAAGTAAGAGATGACCTAGAAATGCACAAAGTGTTGCAGAGAATTAGCAGAGAAACTGGCGGCCTAATTTGGAGCAACGTGTCTTTCTTCTCCTCAAACCCACCCTTTAAAAAGTCTGGGAGGCTCCCAGGGAATCACTCTAAGAGGCTGGGACTGCCTGCAAGGTTCCATGGGCTTCCCCCTGGCTGAAGTTTGGCCAGCAGAGCTGCAGAAACTCCCAAGTCCATCTTGCTGTGCCCCCTTTGTAGACCACAGTGAGACAGCTCTTAGGGGAACTTGTCCATCTCAAAAAGGACAGACATCTCGGGTCCTCTGGGAAATTGAAGGATGCTTTAGAATTTCCAGATTCCTCAAGATGAAGCACCCACATGATATGCAATCCTGTTTCTTGGTTGTTTGGACCACACCCTATTGCACTACTTGTCTGCACTGCTATGCACAAAGCTCTGCACTCTCTCACCCATCTGGTCAAGAGTCCCTCCTGGGAAGAGGACAGAGAAAGAAGGAGGACATTGAAACCATCACACATTGGAGGGCTGGGCTATGGCTTCCCACCCAGTATTCTGTTCTCTGTGTAAAGCACCCCATTCCTTCAACTGGTCCCTCTGCAAAATACTTTCTAATCATTGACTATCCTGGCTTCTCTACTCTGTCTTATTCCCTTTTGCCAGCATCACTGTTCAAGTACATTGCCCTGAAATTGCAATAATTCCACTGCAAAGTGGGACAAATAAGGGAGAATAAACACCATTTCCTTTAAATGTTCTAAAACCCAGGATTTTTACTTACTCACTAATACAGCAAGTCTGAGATTCCTAAGGTCTCACATCATCACAGAATTAGAGACCAAGTAATTTTAGCCGAGCCAGATCTCTTCCCCTCATACATCTGATTTTTTTTCTTTGTTTGATAAGTTGGATAAGTTATGAATATGGGGAAAATGTTGACAAAAGATTAAAAGTACAAATAGCTTTGCATAATTTTTCCCCAAAAAACATAACTAAATCACAATAGTAATTAAAGCCTTGGTTTTCTTTTGTTTTTAATCCTTACCAATTTAAATATTTTCCAGAACAATTTCATTGTCTCCAAAAATAGTCCTTCACAGGACAAAAAAAAATTAGCTAATAAATTCTTGCATAGAAAATTGCTCTGCATCTTATAAATATTTCACAAACATTTGCCAGTTTATTTGTTTTTCTAAATGGTTTCTTATTATTTCTTTGTTTAAAAGGTCCTGAGCCATGAATATATCATGTCCGGGGACTGCAAGATAACAAACTATTTTTTTTCTCTAATCACATTGTTCTTTACAATTTGATTTACCTCACTGTATAAATTCATTTTCTTGGCATGAGAACAGCTGTCTCATGGCTGTTGGGGGCAAAGCTGGAACTCTCAGGCAAACAGCCAGGCTCTCCCGTCTGGCCTGGTGTCACCACCATCCTTTAGGGCCTCTGCCTGAGACAACCCCCCACTGATGCGCAAACAACATCCCAGCCTTGTTTGTATCTGCAGCAGGATTTACAAGAGGGCTGACTCCTAGGAACCTGAGATGACCATTTGCACTGGTGGATCCTCACACAGGGCATGGAGCAGCAGGGATGGGTCCTATGGAGGTGGGACAGGAAGCCTGGGTTCCGGCTCTTCCCAGCCTTGCCCGCCAGCTGGAGCAGCATGTCATCACAGTCACTTTTGGTTTTCAATCCCCATCCCAGGTCCTAACTGTGACTCGAAGCTCCCGGCCCCTTCCTTTCTTTCCCTGTAGGTTCTCTCTGTGTTGTGCAGTTCTCGCAGTTATTTCAGGAAAGTTGAAACCCCTAGCCTCTTAGTGAGCACACACACTCTCAGACCTTCAGCCCTTACGCTGTCACAATTTATAGTTAAGACCTACGTGGACCTGAAAGCTTAATTATTGTCTGTGAAGCCCTCTTTGATGCTGTTCCCTCCCACTGGCAATGCTCTTGGAGGCACCCTAACACCTGGTTTTTCTAAAGTAACTCTAAGTTTAGCCACTATGGTGCCCTTCGCTGCAAGGAAGACACGGTCTCTATCACCAAAGAGTTACAATCAAGTTCATACAATAGCATTTATTTAAAGTGTAATACACTCTAAGTATTTGTGTGTATTAGTTCAATTACACTAGTAGGAAATGTAGCAGCTAGCATTAGTGAGTACTCGGTGTACTCCAAGTGCTTTGTACATATTAATCATATTAAATGCAGTGACTTGTTTTATCCTCACAAAATGCACTGACATTGCTTTCAAGATTTAGTTCATTTTGCAGATGGGAAAAGTTAACTTGCCCTAGGTCCAGCGAGTAAAAGCAGAGACGGGGATTTGGGCCTAGGGAGGCTGGGTCCAGAGCCCATACTCATAACAAACACGTTACCCTCTCCAAACTGTACCACCCACGAGTACAGTTAACAGCTCATTCGGAACAACTAATATTCTCACGTGTTTCAGGAACGCAAAGGTAGGAGAACTCGCTTCCAACTGAGCAGGGGATTTTAAGATGCGGGATCAGTTACACCAAGACAAATATGACGGAAGCAGAGAAATAATTCCCATCTGAGGAGCCTGTGCAAGCACAGAGGAAGCTTCCCAGGCGCCCTCCACCTGGTGCATCCCATTAGCATCCATCCTGACCTTTTTCTCCTCTCTCAGGGGAATCAGAGCTTCCCTCATTTCCAAAACAGGAGCCACTTCACTGTACCTTGCTGTAGCGTCCACACACCATCAAATGGGACTTGTCCCACTCCAACTGTCTTCTTCTCTTCCATCCTAAAAGAAGCTTCTACCCTCTTTCTCTTCTCTTCACTGACAACCTTCCTGAAAATGATGAGTTACATGTTCTCCTGGATTACATAACTAATCAAACAAGGCTTTCATTTGCCTGTGACACAGGTAATGAGAGCAGCTCTTCTTGACATATAACTGAAACAGAAAAACCCTTTATTTATTTTTTTAACTGTTATTTTAAGTTCAGGGGTGCAAGTGCAGGTTTGTTACATAAGGTAAACTTGTGTCACAGGGGTTTGTTGTACAGATTATTTCCTTACCCAGGTATTAAGCCTAGTACCCATTAGTTATTTGTCCTGATCCTCTCCGTCCTCCCACTCTCCACCCTCTGATAGGCCCCAGTGTGTGTTGTTCCCCCCATGTGTCCATGTGTTCTCATCATTTAGCACTCACTTACAAGTGAGAAGATGCGGTATTTGGTTTTCTGTTCCTGTGTTAGTTTGCTAAGGATAATGGCCTCCAACCATGTCCTTACAAAGGACATAATCTCATTCTTTTTATGGTTGCATAGAATTCCATGTACCACATTTTTTTAATCCAATCTATCAGTGGAAACCAAAATTAAGAGTGTCATATGCTGGTGCCTCAACGATCCACCTGAAGACAGAAAAAAAAAATTAAAGGAAAAGAAAACTGGATCAACATAGAAAGATTGGATCAACATAGAAAGCTTGGGCAGACTTGGATCTGACTCCCTCTCTTCCTTCCCTAGCCTAATACTTAATCCCTCACCAATCTTAGTAAGTTACACACACCAAGAACCCAAAACTCCCAGTTGAAGCCCTCCTTCACCTTCATGCTTTAAAAGGAAAAAACTCCTAAATGCCAGGAGTTGCAGTAATCAAAGGACACTGCCCTGATAGCATACTGTAGCCACACCATTCCTTTACAATGGCATAGAGAATCTTTAAGAAATTATGCCCCAAATTTGAGCTATAAGTGTCCAAGAGTTTGAGAATTCCATCATAATTGCAACAAAGTTAGTTACACAGGTTCCATTCTTTTAAGGACTCCTCAGCTAAATGAGGAAATGTTCCAGCCTGGGGCCACTGAAGATGCCTCTGATGCAAAACGTCTAACGTCTAACGTTTGCAAGTAAAAGTGTTAAATCCCGAGTGATTCCATAGGGTAGCAGTCACCAGTCTTTTTGGAACCAGGGACCAGTTTTGTAGAAGATAATTTAACATGGACTGGGGGCAGGGGTGATGGTTTCAGGATGATTCAAGTGCATTACATTTATTGTGCATTTTATTTATATTATTATATTTAATATATAATAAAATAATTAGACAACTCACCATAATGTAGAATTCAGTGGGAGCCCTGAGCTTGTTTTCCTGCAGCTAGATGGTCCCATCTGGGGGTGATGGGAGACAGTGACAGATCATCAGGCATTAGATTCTCATGAGGATCGCACAGCCTAGATCCCTGGCATGCACAGTTCACAACAGGGTTCAAGCTCCTGTGAGAATCCAATGCTGCTGCTGATCTAGCAGGAGGCAGAGCTCAGGTGGGAATGTGAGCAATGGGGAGTGGCTGTAAAGACGGATGAAGCTTCACTTTCTCACTCACCTCTCGCCTCCTGCTGTGTGGCCCAGGTTCTAACAGGCCACGGACCATACCAGACCAGTCCTTGGCCTGGGGTTTGTGGACCCCTGCCATAGGGCACAGAGTGTACTGATGTCGAATCAAATCATCAAACTATGAAAAAGAAAGTCAAAACATGTGCCCCAAACTTCCACTTCTAAGTGGTAGGTCACAGTCAATGCTGCTGATCTCAGGAACTAAAACAAAACAAAAGAATAAAAAATCATTTTCAAAGCATTGGAGAGATGTGGAATCAACAAGGCCTAAATAAACCTTCAGAGAGAAAAGCCAGTAAGAGGGAGATGATGGTTGGCATTTATTCTTCCCTGGAAACATCTTCCTATACTGTTAAATAGGTAGAAGCCCAATGATCAGATTTGGGTCAGGTAGAAGATGCCGTTGGAAGAAGGAAAATCAGAAAAGCTTTCGGTGGTGCCGTAGGGCTAGGGTGACAAATCATATCTCAGGCGAGGGCCCTGCAATGCATAGCTGATTTAACCCACAAGACATTTGCCGACTTTTTTTTTTTTTTTTAGCTGAGTAGTCAGGGGAGTGGAGGCCTTTAAAGAGCTAGGCCAAAAGTTCCTGAAAGGCAAAGTAAAATTTCTGTCAATATTTGTGACTAGGAAACAAAAAGGTTCCCAGGGAAGGGACCTGAAAAGAAATCCAGCACAAGCTGAAAGTGAATTCACACCAGGATCTGCAGTCACTCTTTAGGGGGCACCAGACAAATGTGGGTATCAAGGCTCAGCCACTGGCAAGAGGCTGCTGGTGCTGGAGACAGAAAATAAAGCAAAGACTTTAGTGTTTGTGAAGGACAAAATTTGCGTGTAGGGCATCCAACCCAACCATTCTCTTCATCAAGACCTTTGCCAAATTCTGAAGACGAGGTCAGGAGTGTGAGTGCTGAGCTTAAACTTCTCTAAGGCAAAGCTGAATCACCCACAATCATTCAGAACTCAGCATGCAAAGACTTTCCAAGCTCTCAGATGAAGCCCTGAGAACAGAGGTAGGCTGAGTCTGATCAAAACTACACCAATTCGTAATGGCTGGACCTTGGGAATCAACCTCCTCTGCCTCAGAGAAGAGACACAAAACACTTTCGTATGGACAATAATGTCATTGGAACCTCTACAGTCTTTTATACAAAATATTCAGCTTATAAGAAATTATTAGATCTGTGAAAAGATAAGACCATAGGCTCAATGTGCTTTAATGTTTTTAAAAGCAAACAACAGAATTAGTTTCTCAAGTGACCCAAATTCTAGATACAACAGACAATTATTTTAAAGTAATTATGATTAACATATTCAAGAAAATAGAGGAAATGACAGGCAATAAAAATAAATAATGGCAATTTGCAAATAAGAATTAGAATTATTTTTTAAATAAACTATAGAACTAAAATCATAATATCCAAAATTAAGAATGCAATGTATAGTTTTAACAGTAGATTGGACATAAAACTGGTGAACTGGAAAGCAATGCAACAGAAAAACACCCAAACTGAATGAAAGAAACTAAAAAGAAAAAAATGATTTTAAGAAATTAAGAGAAATATGGGATATATTCAAAATGTCTAAACAATATATAATTGCATTACCAGGGAGGAGAGAGAATGAGAAGCAATATTCAAAGAGATCATGACTAAAAGCATTCCAAACTGATGAAAGACATCAACCCACACATTCAAGAAGTTCAGCAAACTTCAAGCAAGATAAATATAAAGAAAATCACACCTAGATATATCATTGATGTCAGCTTTCTAAAAATCAAGGACAAGAAGAAAATATTAAAATCAGCCAAAGAAATAACATATTCCCTTCAAATGAGAAAAAAAAGAAAAAAAAATTAATAGCTGACTTCTCAAAAGAAATCTTAGAAGCAGAAAACAAGCTGGGCATGGTGGCTCATGCCTGTAATGCCAGCACTTTGAGAGGGCAAGATGGGCAGATCACTTGAGGTCAGGAGTTCAAGACCAGCCTGGCCAACATGATGAAACCCAGTCTTTACTAAAAACACAAAAATTAGCCGGCCATGGTGGCAGACACCTATAATCCCAGCTACTCAGGAGGCTGAGGCAGGAGAATTGCTTGAACCTTGGAGGCGGAGGCTGCAGTGAACCGAGATTGCATCACTGCATTCCAGCCTAGGCGACAGAGCAAGACTCCATCAAAAAAAGGAAAAGGAGGGGGAGGGGCGGGGGGAGGGGGAGGGGAAATCATGGAAAGAGAAAACAATGGGAAATTTGTAACTTTATATGCTTTATTAAAGAAAAAGGAAGAAAATTACAAATAAAGAACAGAGCAGAATTTCAGTAAATTTGTTTTAAATCTTTAAAAATCAACAAGATCAAAAGTTATGTTTTGAAATGATAAATCTCTAGTAAAATAGAACAAGAATAAAATGCAAACTACCTAATAAGAAAGAAAAAATGAACTATAACTACAGATCCTACAAACATTAAGAAAATAGAAGAATATTATGAACAAATTTACTCCATAAAATGTGGCAATCTGGATTACATCAACAAATTCCTCAAATACAATTTACCAATTCTAACAGAAGAATAAATAGAAAATGTGAATAGTCTGGTATACATTAAAGAAATTATTATATAACTTATAATAATTAATTATTCAGTTTTTCAGTATATTATTATTGAATTTATTATTAATATTTCTACAAAAAACATCCAGGCACAGGTGGATTTTTCATTTCACAGGAACAATTAACAAGTAATGTATTACACCATTAAAGGACTATAAGGAGAGGAAATACTTCCCAACTTTTATGAATGAATCTCTCTCAGAACATATACTCAAAAATTATTTTAAGATATTAACATAGTAAGTTCAGTGATATATAAAAAAGATACCATATCATGAAGACATAGGGTTTATTTCAGGACTGGAAGAACAGTTTTGCTTTTAAAGGCAATCAGTCTAATTCATCACATCATCAGAAAAAATACTGGGGAAAAATCATGCCTTTATGTTAATGCAAAACATTAGACAGAATTCAACACTCATTCATGACTTTTTATAAAAACTCAAACTAGCAATATGGACAATATATATGGAGATTCTTCGGGGGAAATGGCAAAGATCTATTTCTTGGTATCAGTTATCATTGCGAGGGCTTCCATCTTGAAATAATTCGCTAAGCTATACATTCATTATGAGTGGGATTTTTCTGTGTCTATGATTTATTTTACAATAAAAATGTAAATAAAAAAGGAAGAAGTTGAAGAAGTTAGCAAGATAATCTGAATATCATGAATCCCATTAAGAACTTATTTTTTTCAGACTGTGATGAGTGTCTCCACCTGTGTTCACAACTGGAAATTCATTATGTCCCACATCATCTTTAAATTTAAGTGAAGCAACACTATGCAGTCTACTCTATTAAAATGACTTATTATCTTTAGATGATTCATTTACAGGTTGAGTAAGGGAAAATGTGTTATATCCTTCAATTGCATGGCTAGAATGCTGAACAAATAGGATTCCAATATTATAAATTTATTTTTGACCTATCAAATGCAATTATATATTACCTTTAATGTTCTCACGGGCCTTGCAATTTTTTGATAGGAGAGTTTGCAATTATTTGAAGAGATGCAAAGGATTGAGGGAGGGAAAGGGTATGGAGTGTATTTGGGGTGTGTATGTATAACGTGATTGTGTTTGTTTCTGGGTGATCTGTTATTATGTGAGTGTGTATAATATGCATTTGGTGTGTGTGAGGGATGTCTGTGCATATTTGTGTATATCTGTGTGTTGTGTATGTACTACACACTGTGTGTATTATGTATGTGTGGTGTGTGTGTATTATGTATGTGTGGTGTGTGTGTATTGTGTGGCACATGTGGCATTGTGTTTCATCGTATTGTACTGTGTGTATTATGTGGTGTGTTTGTAGCATGTGTATTCTTTGGTGTATATGTGGTATGTGTCTGTGTTGCACTGTGTGTGTGTTATATGTGCATGTGTCTGTGTTGCACTGTGTGTGTGTTATATGTGGTATATGTGTTGCACTGTATGTGTGTTATGTGTATGTGTCTGTGTTGCACGGTACGTGTGTTATATGTGCACTGTGCAGTAAGTGAAAGATGTTTGTGCATGTATTGTGTGTGTGATATGGTTAGAAGACTACACATTCATTAACAGAGTTATTTTGAAAAACTTGTAATCAATCCAGGAACTGGCTACCCAGAAGGCTGAGTCTAGAAACCCTACCATGAAGGAATAGAAAGAGCAGGGAAAGATAAACTTGAATAGGAGACAATTTAGAAAATGAAAGCAAGATTTCTTTTTAACTGGCTGAAAATGTCCAAAAAGGAACTCATGTAAAGGGACAAGCTTCTCCGTGTGGATACAGAAGGCAGAATGGAAGCTTGTTATTTGAAATGCAATTAGACATCTAAAAAAAAAAAGCAATTTACTCCTTGCTGAGTGGAGAATTTTCGGTCACAGTGGGTAGTATGTAAGTAGAGGTGAAATGCAGAGCTATTGGGGTTGGGTAACCTCAAGATGCTCTCAACTGCGAAAGGGTTAGAAAGAAGAATAAAGAGAGTGCTAGACCATGCCCAGCCTTGCCCATCCCCATGCCCTTGCTGGCAGGTGCTCAACAGAACCATGCTCTTGGGAAGGCACAGTGAGATTATTGGTGGCTGCTCCTTGGATGGTTCCCAATGAACTCAATGCTGAGGGAATCCACTCTAATACCCTCTCCTTGAACTGGAGAGCTATTACTCAGATCAAGATACAGGCAATCTCATAATTAAAACCTAAGTGAAGAGGAAGGATCATAGATCAAGACCATCAGAAGCCAACACCATGGCATACAGCATTGTCCCAATGGGTGGTGATGGAAGTAATAAGAAGTATGGGGAGCAAAAGAAAATTTAGCTGTGCTCTTGCTTCTAACAAGGTTTCCACATATTTCCTGTGTTAAACAAGTAACTCATCTTAGATTATGGAGTCAAGGCCTATCCACTTTTCTGAACACAGCCACAAGCCCGGAGAAACCTAGAAAATAACAGTCATTAGCTTCAACTACAGGCTTTCAAAAATTATCTGTAAACACGCATGCTATTTTTTCAAAAGGCAAGATTTGGCCTGAGCAACAACACAATTGAGAGTCTCTGGCATCTCCTTTGTGTACTATGGAATACACATCCATAATCCATGCAATTTTTAGTAGTGGAATCTATCTTCTGCTTCCATCCCATTTTACACATCACTTCTGGCTCCATCCCATTCATCTTCTAGGACCTGAGGACTGGGCATGAGACTTGGCAATGCCACAGTTGCTCCTGCCTGGTACAAATTAATTTTTAGGTAATTCAGTAGTGGCCAAGCATATCTTTACAACCATCCAGCTCAAGTCAATGTGAATGCAATGATCATGCATTCTTCAAATTGCATCAAAAACAAGCAGGTATCTTGTAGGTCCATTTCCTGTACAATATTCCTAAATGTTCAAATCTGCATTTTAAAGGTCTGATGAAACAAATTCAAGTTAATATTACTTGCTAAAAATTAGAAATGAGCACAACAATTTCCTAGCAGCTTTAAAATACCCCCAAACTGGAAACAATCCAAATGTGTATCAATGAAGAGAAAGGATAAATCTCCTGTGCAATGGAGTATGACACAGTATCTAGGTCAGTTTAGGCTGCTATAACAGAATATCATAGACCAGGCAGATTATATAACAAATATTTATTTCTCACTGTCAGTTCTGGAGGCTGGGAAGTCCAAGATCAAGGTGCCAGCAGATTCATGTATGAGGAGGGCTTCTCACCTGGTTTGGAGGTGGCCATCTTCTTGTATCCTCACATGGCAGAGAGAGAGAGAGCTCTAATCTCTTCATCACCTTGTGAGTGCACTAATCCCATTCATAAAGGCTCCATTCTCATGACCTCCTGATACTATCACGTAAGGATTTAGGCTTCAAGACATGAATTTGAGAGGAACACAAATATTCAGTCCATCAGTCCATAGCACACAGCACACACATAGCACACATTTTCATGAAAAAGAATGAACTCCTGATGGCTGCAACAACACGAATTAGTTTCAGTGGCATAGCTAAGTGAAGGGAGCCACACAGAAAAGAGCAGATGCTGTGTGATGCCATGTATGTAAAGTTCAAAACCAAGCAAAGCCAATCTATAGTGAGAAGGTGTATTGGTCCACTCTCAGGCTGCTATAAGGACATCCCCAAGACTGGGTAATTTATAAAGGAAAGAGTTTTAATTGACTCACAGGTCTACAGGGCTGAAGAGGCTTCAGGAAACTTACAATCATGGTGGAAGGAGAAGCAAACACATCCTTCTTCACATGGCGACAGCAAGGAGAAGTGCCAAGCAAAAGAAGGAAAAGCTTCTTACAAAACCATCAGATGAGCCGGGTGCAGTGGCTCACACCTGTAATCCCAGCACTTTGGGAAGCCGAAGTGGGCGGATCACTTGAGGTCAAGAGTTCGAGACAAGCCTGGCCAACATGGTGAAGCCCCACCTCTACTAAAAGTACAAAAATTAGCCGGGTGTCATGACACACACCTGTAGTCCCAGCTACTCGAGAGGCTGAGGCATGACAATCGCTTGAACCTGGGAGGCAGAGGTTGCAGTGAGCTGAGATCATGCCACTGCACTCCAGCCTGGGTGACAGAGAGAGACTCCATCTCAAAAAAAAAAAAAGAAGATCATCAGATCTCGTGAGAACTTACTCATTATCACAAGAATAGCATGGGGGAACCACCCTCCATAATTCAATTACCTCCCACCAGGTCCCTCCCATGACATGTGAGGATTACAGGAAGTATAAGACGAGATTTGGGTAGGGACACAACCAAACCATATCAGAGGGGTCAGGGTAAACATGATTCTGGGGGCAGGGGATAGTGACAGAAAAGAAGTCCAAAGAGGTGTTCTGAGGTCTGGCAATATTGTGTGTCTTGCTCTGGCTGGCGGTTAGTTACATGGATGCATTTAGTATGTGAAAATTCATGGGGCTGTACGTTTGATAAATAGACCCATGGAGCCGGGCGCGGTGGCTCAAGCCTGTAATCCCAGCACTTTGGGAGGCCGAGACAGGTGGATCACGAGGTCAGGAGATTGAGACCATCCTGGCTAACACGGTGAAACCCCGTCTCTACTAAAAAATACAAAAAACTAGCCGGGCGAGGTGGTGGGCGCCTGTAGTCCCAGCTACTTGGGAGGCTGAGGCAGGAGAATGGCGTAAACCCGGGAGGCGGAGCTTGCAGTGAGCTGAGATCCGGCCACTGCACTCCAGCGTGGGGGACAGAGCGAGACTCCGCCTCAAAAAAAAAAAAAAAAAAAAAATATATATATATATATATATATATAGACCCATGGAAAACAAGCAGTAAATGAGCTCAATAGGAATTTACAAATCTCCTGTAGGAGGATGCTAATGTAACACAGCCTAAATTATAATGCCATTTTGGGGAAGTTTTGTGGCCTCAAATACCATTAGGAAACCCACAGGCAATGGGAAGACACTTGGCTCAAGGCATTGGAATATCAGAATCATGACCCTTTTTGGGACTAGAAGATCTTGGAAATCATATACACCAAGCCCCTCAGTTTACAGATTTGGAATGAGGTTCCCAAGCTTCCGTTGTTGCAAATATTGTCTGGAAGACAATGCCTTCAATCAATGGAGCTCAGCCCTGGCTACACGACAAAACCACCTGGAGAGCTTTAAAACATATTGATATCCAGGCTTACCCCTAGCCTAATTAATTTATAATCTCTGGAAATGAGGGTCCACATCAATACTTCTACCAGCTCCCCAGGTGAGTCTAATGACTGCGTCGAATCATTACAGCACCCATATCTTGCTTAAATTTGTTTCGGATTACTCTGCCAGACCCTTTGCAAAGCCTAAAGCAATGGGCCCAGGAGTGGTGAGTTTTGTTCAGCACAGAGGGGATGTGGGAGGAGGAGAAGCCCAAAGAGAGGCTCAGTGAGGGTGAGGGGCCCCACCACCCGCTCCCCCCACCTTGCCTGTAGTTGCCAACACCACCTGCCTCGGAGCCAGGGAGAAATGCTCTTCCGTTCTCTCTACAAGATTTCCTGTCACTTCCTCCCAACTCACATTCAGTGGTGCCAGTTGCATAACCCAAGGAGCTGTTTTCTTAAAGTTCAAAGTCAAAATGGATCTGGCACAGCAAGAAATTCAGGATAAATTTAGTCAAGATCTCTGTTCTGGCAGCAGAGACATGGCTTTGACTCGGCTGTGCCATGAGTCCCGATGCACAGGCTGGAGGTGCACACCCAGATCTTCAACTGCAGCCACAAATAATGTCAGGTAGCGTCTGGGCCTTTCCCGCCACTCCCAGGAAATCATTATGCCCCATCTTCGGTTTCCTCTACCTGTAGGAAGAGCTCAACAACAATGCATTTGCCACTCTCACAGGTGTGGACCTACCAGTGGGATGTGTCCAAGCAGGATCCGGGAGGCAACTGTCAAGTTAGGAAATGAGATTCCTTGGAGGTGGGCAGGCGAACACAAAGTAAGTGCCCACCAGTTACAGAACACTCAGCACTTTATATGCATGCCTTGTTTAAATCCTTGCACATCACACGTGCAAGCCATTTGCTATTTTACCATCTAGAGACTAAAGGCTCAGCCCCACTAAGAAATCTCACAGAAGGTTAGAGAGAGCATCTGGGTTTGGACACAGGTCTTCGGGATTCCAGAGACCATGTGTGTTATTAACGACTCTGCTGCTTTCTAGATTGTCTTTCATTAAAATCGTAAGAGATGGAAAACTAAATAAAATATAGGTCTATTTTGCTCATTCACCCTTTCCTTTTTTCAGCCATATTTCAGTGAGGACCCACCATGTGTGAAGCACTAAATTGTTGGGGTTCGTGAGAGCTCATCACACTCACTTTTACCCAGCCAGTTTGGAACTGAGAAAAAGGTGCTGAAGTCATGCGGATAAAGATGGAAGATCCCAGCCATAGTACTGGAAAAGCAGAGTGGGAGAAGACAGCTCAGGTAAGGGAGCAAAGGTGCAGCTCACCCCCTTTTCAGAAACAACTGACCCCCAGATCTGCAAGCCCATCCACTGGGGAAGCACCTGCCCTGTGAAAGGTCTCAGAATCCAAACAGAGTCACTAATGTTAAGAAAACCCTCACAACTAGAGCCAGGGAAGCCATGAAGAGCAGATTCTAAAACCATATCCCTGACAACAACAACAACAACAACAACAACAACAACAACAAACTCCAGAAAAATCACAACTTTGCTCAAAGACCATTGCAACCTTATGCAAAAAATAATAATAATAATAATTCTGCAAGGACATCTGTCCAGCAGCTGCCTGTCCAACCTCAGACTGGTATCACCCTTGCTGTTGATCTTTGTAGCCAAGGGTAATTATCTCAAAAGTAATAATTAAGTAATCCTCCTCATTTTTTTTCCAAAAAACCTTTGCCTTCCTTTATCTCCCTGAATACAGGCATAGTTTACTGCAATGTGCATATTCCCATTGCAATGCTATCTTCTCAGATCATCATCTTTGCTTTCAGAGAGCCTCTCTCTGTTTTATGTAGGTGGACAACCCTTACCTCATAGAAGAACAAGAGATGGAGCAGGGTGCATCTGATCCATGCACCTTTCCTGCAGTTTCATGTCCCTGAGATATCTAGAATAGGCGAAGCCAGAGATTGAAAGTAAATTAAAGGTTTCCAGGGACTGGGGAGAGGCAGCTGAAGGGGATTATTTAACGAGTTCAGAATTTCCGTTTGGGACGATTAAAAAGTTTTGGAAATATTAATGATGGGTACACAATATTGTGAAAGTACTTATTGCTAATAAATTTGTACACCTAAAAATAACTAAAATGGCATTTTATTTTACATGCATCTTCCCACACAAAAAAATAAATTCCAAATAGACTTCTGTTGATACTCCTTCTCCCCTCCAGCAACCATCCTGTCTCCTTTGAAAAGTGTTATTAGCTCTCAACGCCAGAAATTCATTCCTCCCCTCCTCTTTTCTTTTGAACCTACTTCAAGCAGCCTTTCTTCCTGCTGCTGCACCCACCTGGAGGAGGTGATGGGACAGTGTGGCCAGGGCTGCAGAGAGAAGTGGGGCAGTGATGCATGAACACCTCGCTGCTGCCAGAGTGGCAGGAAACATGGGCAGAATCTAGACAGGGGTGCAGGGGCCAGGAAGGGTTCTTGGTTTTGCAATAAAAGACAGGACAGCACGTGTGTGTGCTCCTGGGAAGGATCCAGAGGAGGGGATGAATGAGGCCCTGGGGCGCGAGAAGCAGCTGCAGGTGAGACCAGCACTTCCCCTAAGGGAGGGGAGGGATGAGGCACCACATCCTGTGGCTGGTGCGTTTGGCCCTGGAGCTGCGAGGATTCTATTCTGATTGCTCCTCCTCTCTTTGCAGCAGAGTTATCAGAGCAGAGAGATAGGGTTGTGGCTGCAGAGGTCCAGGGAGAAGGCTGGAAATAGCCATTGCTGAGAATAAGTGAGAGGACTGATGATGGAGCAGCAACAAGGAAGGCCCGCCTGAAGATGGTACTTGCAGGTGAAGAATGCCAGTGTTGAAATGCAATCACAGAAATACACAAATAACAAAGTCGAAAATGAAAAATGCCTACTTTGGAGACTTCATTAGTTCCCTAGGGCTGCGTAACAAATTGCCAGTAACTGGGTGGCTTGAAGAACAGATACTTTTTCTATCACCATTCTGGAGACTGGAGTTAGAACTCAAGGTGGCAGCAGGGCTGGTTCCTTTCATGCGTTCTGGGGGAGGCTGTGTCCCAGACCTCTCTCCAGCCTCTGGTGGCTGCCAGCAGGGCTTGGCGTCCCTTGACCGGAGACGCATCAATCTCTGCCTCCCTCTTCACATAGGGTTCTCCTCTCTGGGTCTCTGAGTCACTCTCCCCTCACTTGCCTTTTCAAAAGGATGCCAATCACTGGATTAGGGCCCACCCTCATCTTAACTTGGTGGCATCTGCAAAGACCCTATTTCTAAAGTCACATTCACAGGCTCCAGGGCTAAGACATCAAAGTATCATTTAGAAGGACACAATTCCATGCATGAGAGGGATACAGATGATATATCATGAGAGTGCAGAGGAGAAAAACATGATTATTCCCAACTAGGGCATCAGAGAAATCTCAGAAGAGTTCTGAAGAGAAGGTGGGATTGGTGCTGGGCACGGTGGCTCATGCCTGTAATCCCAACACTTTGGGAGGCTGAGGCAGGCAGATCGCCTGAGGTTGGGAGTTCGAGAAGGTGAGATTGGGACATCTGAGGCCGTCTACAATCCTAGCACATTTTTGACACACAGGTGAGCATCATTCTTTAATGCCTATTAAGTGGGCACACAAATAAATAGGAATCTGGGCAGGACAAACTTCCCTGCCTGCCTCAAATCCTCATTCGTCTCTTACTCTGTGACTTTGGCAAGTTGCTGAATTTCCTGGTGCCTCAGTGCTTCTATACATGAAATAGGTATTCATGAATAGGTCCTCATGAAAAGAACATTCTCTCGGGGGGAACTTCATAATGAATCTGCTATCAGTTGTGTGTCTTGGTAACTTAGATACAAGGAGTATGTCAAACACACCAAGCAAAGGGGGTGTCTCCACTTCTTTCTGTCACAGTGGAGAGCTGGCATTCACAACAGTGAAAGGTGTGTTGAATTTCCAGGTCATTGTGCAGCTCCTAACCATGAAGACGCCTACATTTCTCACGTTATAAACAATCTTCCCTACCAGGACAGTGAGTTGGTAAGAAACCAGGTGCCAAGCTGTCCACCAATCAAAGTGGGCATCTTCATGAGTGTGATGCACTTCTTCCTATCTAAGCCAGGAAGCCCTGAAAAGTGAGGATGGAAGGCACACATGGAAGCAAACCCTCAGGGAAGGCTACTTGGAAGCCCTAAAAGTGAGGATGGAAGGCACACATGGAAGCAAACCCTCAGGGAAGGCTACTTGGAAGCCCTGAAAAGTGAGGATGGAAGGCACACATGGAAGCAAACCCTCAGGGAAGGTTACCGGCTATCAAGGAAATCCTCTTCCTTATGCCTCATTGTAATGACTCATTGCTGAAGATGACATCTGTGCATTACACAAAATGCGCAATTAAATTACTGAGGCACACACTGTTCACTGCCTGCCCCAAAAACATTCTTAGGCTGTCTGTGCTACTATAACCAAATACATGATAGCTATAATTTATAAACAGAAATAGAAATGTATTGCTCACAGTTCTGGAGGCTGGGAAGTCCAAGGTCAAGGCACTAGCAGGCTCAGTGTCTGGTGATGAGAGGAGGGGTGAGCTGGGCTTCCTGGGTTGAGCAGGGGCTCAGAAAGCTGTGAAACTCACTCATTTCCTGCATCAGGACTTCGTTCATTCCCGGATGAATAATATTGAAGATATATGCTTAAAATATTCCTAACACCCGGATTTGTGCATGTGTTTTCTTCCCCAAGAAAGCTATAAACAGCGAAAATTTTGCTGTAAGTTTCCCTGTGTCCTTTCTCCCTCTCTCCCTTCCTCTTCCCCCCCGGAAACTAAAGTAAAAGGAATGTTAATTGCCCTTTTTTCTGTGACCAGTGGACCTTATCTATACTCCTAATTCCAGTTCCTTGTAAACATACTTTGTAAAGTCCTGTGAGATCCCGTCTCCTTTGCCATGCCACTGCAAGGTCATAAAATAGATAAAACCTAAGTTGCAATTCCGGTTTTCCTCAAGATCTGAAACATGTCATAAATGGTTAATTGTCTTTGTTTCTCACTCTGGTAACATCTTCTTTAAGGCGTATTTCCTGCCTTAAAGAGTTTAAAAGGCATTCATATGATCTAACTCTGGCTACCTGTTCAGGACCCCTTCCACACCATGGAAGCTTTGTACTTTCACTCTGCTTATAAAGCCTACAGCTTTTTCTCTCTATCGGTCTGTGTCTCTATCACTCGCCGCGGTCAGCCGCCACTCCAATTCTTTGGTGTGGCTAGGCAAGAACCTTAGACGTTACAGTGAGGGCTGCACCATCCATCGCATCTCCCCATGGCAGCATCCTCATGTGGTGGAAGAGAGAAAATCCACTTTCTCAATCCTTGTCCTCATCCCATCCATCAGGGATCTGCCTCATGACTTCATCACCTCCTAAAGGCCCCACCTCTTAATACTATTACGTTGGCAATTAAGTTCTAACATATGAATTTCAGAGGGGACACATTCAAACCATAGTTCATTTCCACCTCCTCCTTTAGCAACTGAACCCCAATGTGGTTCATCCACCAGACAGGGGTCTCTTAATGGGAGAAAAGGTGGGATCATCCCCAGACGAAGCAGAAACAGGTAAGCAGTTCTAGCCAAGGAGACATAAGGGAATCTTCTAGGAGGAAAGTCTCTGAAATCATATTTTCCTCTCCATAAAAGAGCTTGTCAAGAGAGACCCTTCTCCGACCAGCTAATTGTCATTTGCTTCTTTTCCTGTGGTCTGATTTCAGGGAGATCATTGATTTGATTGTCAAGTCACTTCAAGAATAGCAATTTCAACCTGAAATGTAGTAGAGGAGACATAGCAGAAAGGCATCTGCTAATCTGCAGAAAGACATCTGCAGAAAGACACAGCAGAAAGGCATCCTCAGAGGACCAAGGCTCTGTGGTTCTCCCCATCCTGACCCAGCAAACTCCACCGTGTGTGCATCCATTAGAAAAGCCAGGGCCTATTGGCTGCAGGGTGAATGTTAGAAATAGGCTCTTGCTGTTAAAGTAAAGGCATTTACCTCTTCAGAGGTCTTCTTCAAAACCTCCTGCTATCTTCTTTCCCCAACCACACTGTTTCCCTCTCTCCCATCCCCCCACAATGGCCTTTCCTTCAGCCGAGGCCTTTGACTCCCCTCCCCCTCATTCCTCCTCTCAACAAGAGATACCCCTGAGGCCACTGTCCTTGGTTGGGAGTGATAAAAAAGAAAAAAAAGAAACCTACTATTCCTGTAAAACCTGAGCTAAGAAAAATGACTGAACTGTTAAAAATCACATAACTACCCGACAAGGTGGTCCTAAATTACAAAACATCCAAAACATTGGCATCTGTTCTAATTTACTGGAAACTGGGAGATTATTCATTAAACTTTAAGCTATTTCTATGCCTTTTGGAAAGCAAGCATTTACTGCCTGAAATTTAAGATGCTCAACACGTGCATCTCTAGGCCAACCTACATGTGAAAATACAAATTTATGCAAAACTGGGTTGCAATTATTGACTTTGTAGACTGATTCATATTCTAATTTATTTCCCGAGGGTTTGTGATTCCTACAGCAATTAAAAATACAGATTTTATTTACCTGCACAATGAGGCAACATAGCCTATATATAAGCTGATAAACAAGACCATATTAAAATTTCTTATATAGACGCAGCAGCATCTTTATTCAAAAAAAACCATAAATCGCTGATAAGATTATATTTAGGTCTATGTTTAAATGATGGAAATAAAAACTTTCCAGTAACCAATGCTACCAAATCAAATACTTTTGTAATTATAAAAGGGAATTTGGCACAATAGTTGAGCTCTTTTCAAGGTGGATTTTTATGCATATTACAAAATTGTTAGCCCTTCTTTTAATCCCATGAAACACCCATTACCTTCCAGAACGTACTGGCTCCCCCGTACTCCCTCCCCACCCCACTCTGGTGAGTGTTTCCGTGTTTCTGTTGTGTGTGAGCACAGGAGTCATAACTACCTGCCGATTTTCAAACCCAGGGGCCCTTTCACACCCATAAGCTCAGTCCTCCTCTCTGAAGCCTTTGTCACTGCTGGGCACCATCCTCCACAAGGGATTCAAGGCTCCTTGCCTTCTCCCTCTTCTCCCTCTCTCATCCTCCCTTTCCTGCATAAGAACAGCTCACCACACCATATTCCCCATAGCCAACTTTGATCTTTTTCTTTCTCCCTGAACATTTGTCCTCCTGTGTGTCCACAGCTTCCACCATTACCAAGCAAGGCTGTAGCTCTGGACCTCTGCCCCAGCTCAGACCATGCTCCTGCTTCCCCTGGGAACACCCGCCCAACTCTCCTACACTCAGCATTGCCAAAACCATTCATTATGTCCCCAGAAAACTTGAAACTTGTTCTTCCTAGAGATTTCTCACTGTGATTACCGAACCTATCAACTTAATGGGTCTATCATATGTGCAACACACACACACACACACACACACACACGATAAAGACTTCCCTAAGCAGAGATTGGCAAACGTTTTTCTATAAAAGGCCAGATAGTCCATATGTTAAGCTTTGCAACCACACAGTCTCTCGACATTATATCTTGAAAACAGTATACAAAAAGTAATGAACATAGCTGAGTTCCAGTAACACTTTATAAAAACAGGCAACAGGTCAGATTTGGCCAACGGGCCATAGTTTACTAAGTCATGCCCTAAAATATACCAGTGCTTAACAGTGGTTTATCTGTCAATGTCAGGATTCCAGGTAGTTTTGATCCTCTTCTTTATAATTGTTCTGTATGTTCCAAGTGTGCTATAATGAACATGTACATAATATTTATAATCAGAAACAGGATTCAAGCTAATGTTGGAAATTAAAGGCTGATATCGTGATCAGCTGTACTGATTCAAGTTACTCCTCCGTACAGAGAGCCATCCTTGAAAAACCCAAAAACTGTTGCTAAATAGCCAGTAAGTAAACAGTTAATATTTGGCTTGTTTGAAGCTCCAATGGAAAGATTTTTTCTTTCACACCTTTTCTGTAATCAGTGCAGGCACTTGCGTGCACGCGTGCGCGCGCACACACACACACACACACACACAGTGATTTTCTTGGGGAAGTGGATGAAATTCCTTTTTCCATTACATTTTCCTCAAATGACTTCCTTGTCTCACTGGCAGTATGTAAGTCAAAGAAAAATTTTCTATTACTTCTCACAGTACAAACTTAGTGAGAATGGAAAAATGGGCTGAACTGAAATGTTTCTTCTCCTCCCACTTCGGTTTCTTGCACAAAGTGTGATGAAATCCTGCAGACAGGCAGAACTGGGCACACAGTAATACATGAGTTCCGGAGAGTCAGATCCTCCCTCCAGCATTCTGCTCACATGTAGATAAAAGGCAATTTACTCTTTGTGTTGGATTTCTTGCTTTCACTTTCAACAAACTGATCCCTGCAATATCATTGTTTTCACATAAGAAGTTTAAGCAAATCCTTTCCAAAATAATGGGCATTTTCATTCAGAGAATTAAAATTCCAAAGGGGCTCAGGAGCCAGTTCCTAAGGGTCCCTTGAGGGGCGCCACTCCCTCCTCCTTGCTGCCAACTGTGCATCTGTGCCAGTGCAGAATCGCTCTGGGCCAGGTTTCTCTGCTCTACCAACCTTTCCTGATGGGCTCTGAGCACATCACCCACAGCAGGTTAGGAAATCCTGAATTTGGCTGAATATCTAGAGCCCACCAACCACGTTCAGTGTCACTGAACACTGGCCTGTGCTTTTTTGGACCACTTCATCTTTAATCACAATTGTCTGGTTCATTGCTCTAGATCAAGGTCTCTCAACTTGGGCACCACTGAGTTTCGGGGCCAGAGAAAAACTGTCTTTTATTGGGGGTGGGGGCTGTGCTGTACATTGTAGGGTGTTTAGCAGCATCCCCCGGTTCCACCCTGGCTGCCAGCAGCAGGCCCCCAGTTGTGACAATCAAAAATGTCTTCAGTATTACCAAGTGTTCCCCCATTGAGAACACTAAGTGTGTTGGTCATGCCTACAAACCTGAGGGTATGACAGCTCTTGTATTTAGGAAGTGTATTTCGTAAGGTCTTAGGGGATCAACTGTTTCCCTGGGAGGGGTCAGTACAGCCTGAGCCATCGGCTTCCTTGGGAGTTCACCCAGCGGTAGATGAGCGCGTGCAGAAACGCTGGGTCATGGTGCACCTGTGAAGATGACCGTTCGTCCACCAGAGACTGAACTGGAGAGGCGATGGGGATCTTCACCATCCCTGTCCTCTCACAGTCAAGTCAAGGACACCATCCCTGTCCTTGACTCTGATGGTTCATATTCGTAAGATCCCTGAGGCCAAACCAAGAGTAAACTGTGGTAAATGGGAAACCTGGGGCCAACGCTGAACTGCTCAGGGTCTGTGAATTGTTTAAGTCATTGCTAACATTTAAATATTAGAAAAGGTCACTTGAAAATCCAGTCTGGCCACTCTTGCCATGCATTCATACATAGGAACAATGAACTGGAGCTGGGTGGCTGCTGCCCTTCACCTCGGGCATGCCCTTTGCCACAGCCCCCACCCTGCCCTGCAGCCCCCCAAGGCAGGTTCCTCTCCTGCTTCGCTCATTTCCATCGGCTGCCCAGGGACACTGAGGTTGCAGTCCTGGTCTATGGCCTCATTTCACCATTTCTAATGCTGTAATACACATTCTCTTTTACTCAAATAAGAAAATAAGCAGATTGCCCAGTGGAATTCAAGCTGCAAAAGAAATTTAGAAGAAATATTTGTATTGAGGACATAAAACTACCTTACCCAACTGCCCAACTCCCAAACATGCTCAAAATATAAAATCCAGTTTAATGGTCCAGTGGCCAGTTGAGTGTCCTGCTGAGGCCAGAACGGCAGGGAGGCCAGGAGACCCTGGTCATAGATTTACTTGGTGCTGACTGGCGTGTGACCCAGGGCATGTCCTCTGTCTGCCCTGAGCTTAGCTTCCTCCTCTATCAAATAAAAGGGCTAGAATATAGGGACCCCAAGGTTTTTTTTTAGATTGAAAAAAAATCCAGTGAATCATGGATCAACAAGCTTTTCCTATAAAGGGCCAAAAGGGAAACATTTGAGGCTTTGCCAGCATCACAACTACTCAGCTCCACTACCGGAATGAAAAGCAGCCGCGAACAATATGCAAATGAACGAGCACGGCCCTGTTCCGAGACTTTATCTTTATTCGCAAAAGCCAGGGGCCAGCTGGATTTGGCGCTCAGGCCACAGTCTGTGGACCCTCGCTCTGAGTTAAAATGTTCACAAATTTACACGTGATGAAATGACATGTCATTTCTTTGTATATCCATAATAATTAAAAAGAAAAAAGAATTTTAAGGGAAAAAATGGCATAAAACCATACACACACTGTATCAATGTTAGTTTCCTGGTTTTGACATTGCAGTGTAGTTATGTAAAATGTAATCATCAGGGAAACTGAGTAAATGGCACAGGTGCTTTTCCGCAACTTCCTGTGAATTTATATTCACGTACCTCACACACACTCACACATCAACCCAACACACCCACACACACACACACACACCATGCTCCCCACTCATTCAACCCTCCCCAGGGAGCCCATCCTCTCCCCCGGTTGAGGGTTGGAGGAGTAGCGGGTTGGGGGTTGCAAAGGGAAAAGGAAGTGTAGGTCATGGGGGACCCCTGGCCTCCCTTAACCCGCTCGCCCCCACCAATCTGGTTTTCTAAGCTGCCCTATCACAAGCCAACTCACTTTCATGCAGCTGCTATGTAGGCAAATTGTACATAGAATTCATTCTTTCTAACTTCATTCACGCTAAACACCGCACACACTGGGTGCTTTATTTCATCTTCCTGCCTTTACCACCACAGGTCAGATGCGCCAAGCAGTCATTCTTTGCAACAGAAGGGTTTCCTTGAATAATGCGTCACACCTGTTTCATCTTTCAATTTAATATGTTAACTTAAGAACCCACTTGCAAATTGTCAAAGATAATGCAAATTAAACCAGTATTTGTTAATTTCAAGTTACCTGGGAAGCTTGTTAAAAAGAAAGCTTGGAGCTTTGCCCCTAGACTCTCAGCATCATAATCTTTAGGATCAAAAGAGTGAAACCACGTTTTTAGAAAACATTCCAGAGAATTCTTAGCACTCAGCAGAGGTTGAGCAGCCCAGCCTTAAACCCCAATTCCGATGATTGCACGTCACATCCATTGTGATGCCCGGGAACTCGTCCCTCCCTAGCTTCCAGCTGTCCTGGGTCAGCAGATTTGCCCTTTCTCAGCCTGGCTCCCTCCTTCTCTAAAGGGACTGGCAACACTGGTCTGTCTTCTGCTTCTTAGCTCCTCTGGAACCTTAGCCAGACACAGCCACCAACTTGAGGGCTTCCAGATTCCAGAACAGTTGGAAGGAACAGCCCCAATGTCATCTCCATTCTGTCTCCACATTCCTCTTTTGGAGGAAACCTGGACCTCCCTGCTCACACACCCCTGGTTCTCCCCACTGCTGCCTCCTCCCCTGAGGCCAGGTAGCCACGGCACAGTTGGCCAGCCTTGGGGAGCATTTCATTCCAGCTCTTTCCCAGGGATAAGCAATTTCTGGCTGCTTCTGACATTCACTCTGCAACTTTGTGCAACAGTCTTCACTGCATGGACACGCATGATGTTCTGAGTTCAGACTGTGTATTAATCAGGGTTCTCCAGAGAAACAGAATCAATAAGATATATAACATACATGGGAGAGAGAGTTTGAGAGAGAGAGAGATTTTTTATGGGAATTGGCTCACGCGATTATGGGGGCCCAGAAGTCAGACTGTCTGCAATCTACAAGCCAGGAAACCAGGAAAGCTGGTGATGTGATTCAGTCTCTGAGTCCAAAGGCCTGAGAAGTGAGGTAGGGAAAAGGGAGGGAGCCAGGAGGTCTGATACCAGAGGGCAGGAGAAGATGGATGTTCCAGCTCAAGCAGAGAACGAATTCCCCCTTTCTCAGCCTTTTCATTCTACTTGGGCCCTCTGTGAATTGCACAATGCCTGCCCACATGGGGGAGGGGAGTCTTCATTTGGCTACAGATTCCAATGCTAATCGCTTCCAGAAATACCCCTACAGACACATCCAGAATACTGTCTTACCAGCTATCTGGGCATTCTTTGTCCCAGTTAGGTTAACATATAAAATGAACCACTGCGACTGCCTCTTAAAAATCTACATAACTGTCTTTAGAAAACAGCACTTAAACAAACTGTCATATTTTAAACACCAGCTATGAACAGCGTGCTAGACAAGATATATACATATTTCTTAGTTTTGTTTTGTTTTGTTTTGTTTTTGAGACAGTCTCACTCTGTTACCCAGGCTGGAGTACAATGGCGTGATCTCGGCTCACTGCAAACTCTGCCTCCTGGGTTCAAGTGATTCTCCTGCCTCAGCGTCCCAAGTAGCTGGGATTACAGGCACCTGACACCATGCCTGGCTAATTTTGTATTTTTAGTAGAGACAGGGTTTCACCATGTTGGTCAGGCTGGTCTCGAACTCCTGACCTCAGGCGATCTACCCACCTCAACCTCCCAAAGTGCTGAGATTACAGGCATGAGCCACGGTGCCCAGCCAAGATCAATATCTTTAAAACCATTAACTTTCCTGTACATCTGAAAGAACCAATTAGAAATGCATAGAAAAATCTCATGTGTAATAAAAAAACTATAATAAACCGAGAAAGAAACTTCACAGTAAATGTTCAAGATTACAGAGAAAACTATAAAACCTTACTGACAAACACGTTTACAAGACCAGACGATGTTGTGGGAGTTATTGTATTCACAAATGAAAAGATTCAGCAGTGCAAAGATTTTAATGGAACTAGACAAGTTGAGTCTCAGAGTAATATGGAAGAGGAACTGTGTAACAATAGTCAGAACCTGTAAAGGAAAAGAATAAAGAGGGATGGTTGTGCACCCTACCAGACTTCCTAAAAGGTACAGAGATGTGCTGATTCAGGAAGGGGTGACACCATCCGTGGAGGAGATAAAGCCTAGAAACTCATTTATTTGTTCATTCAAGAATAAATAACAATTGTTGCCAGGCACGGTGGCTCACGCCTGTAATCCCAGTACTTTGGGAGGCCGAGGCGGGTGGATCACAAGGTCAGGAGATTGAGACCATCTAAATATACAAAAAAATTAGCTGGGCATGGTGGCAGGTGCCTATAGTCCCAGCTATTCAGCAAGCTGAGGCAGGAGAATGGTGTAAACACAGGAGGCGGAACTTGCAGTGAGCTGAGATCACGCCACTGCACTCCAGCCCGGGCGACAGAGCAAGACTCCATCTCAAAAAAAAAAAATTGTTAAACCGACCAGCTATGTTTTTGGCATTGGAAGTTTGGCATTGGCAAGTTAAATCCCTACTAGTACAGCATTCACCACAAAATATGTTTCACCTCAATTAAAGTCCTAAATACAAAAAGAAAAAGAAAAAAAAAAAAAAGAAAAAAAAAGCCAATAAGGGAAAAAACATAAAAGAGAATGTTGGGGTAGAAAAGACATTCTAAATATGGTATAGGCTGGGTGTGGTGGCTCACGCCTGTAATCCCAGTACTTTGGAGGCCAAGGTGGGTGGATCACTTGAGGTCAGGAGTTCGAGACCAGCCTGACCAACATGGTGAAACCCTGTCTCTATGAAAAATAGAAAAAAATTAGCCGGGCGTGGTGGTAAATGCCTGTAATCCCAGCTACTTGGGAGGCTGAGGCAGGAGAATTGGTTGAACGCGGGAGGTGGAGGTTGCAGTGAGCCTAGATCTCGCCATGGCACTCCAGCCTGGGGAACAAGAGCGAACCTCCATCTGAAAATAAAATAAAATAAAAATAAGTAAAATAATATATAAAGGAGGAGAAGGCATCTCAATTTGTCTACTTGGAAATTTAAATAACAAACAAAGCTTTAAGACATGGGACTAATCCGAGATAGTATGTGTGATTCCTATCACAGGCAAGAGGCTCATTTCCATAGTAAATAAAGAACAGCAACAAATCCACACGGCAGATGTTCTTTCACCGCACCCAGGACTCCTGTGTTGGTGTAAACAGCTGGTGTCCATCCTATGGGGGCAGGTGTTTGGGCATTTGAAGATCCAATGCCCTCGTGGTTGCCAAATATTTTGGACATTTTCTCTGAACATCAGTAAGAAGAATAGACAAATAGACAAAGACACTGAATAGGTAACTCATACTAAATGAAATTCAAATGACTAATAAACATGGAAGACGTTTAGGTAATAATTAAGAAAATCAAACCTAAAACTAAATGAGATGCCCTGTCTCAGCCATCAGCATGGCCGGTAAGTATGGTGATGGTGTGGGAAATGTCTATTTGACGTTGCCTCCTGGAGTGTGGAATGTGCTCAGTCCCTGAATGACTGTTCGGCATGTGTATTACACTCAACATGCATTCCCTTTGTCTTAGTCCCTTTTCTGTTATTTATAACAGAATACCTGAAACTGGGATAGTCATAAGAAAATACATTTATTTCTTGCAGTTCTGAAGGCTGAAGCGTTCAAGGTCAAGGAGCCACATCTGGTGAGGAGCCTTCTTGCTGACGGAGAACTCTCTGCAGAGTCCTGAGCTGGCCCAGGAGACCACATGGCGAGGGGCTGGGTGTACAAGTTCAAGTTCTCTTCTTCTTCTTCTAACTCCGTGATAATCTATTAGTTCATTAACCGATTAATCCATGAATGAATTATTCCAATCACCTCTTAAAGGCCCCACCTCTCAATACTGACACCGTGGAAACTAAATTTCGACAGGAGTTTGGGAGAGGATGAATATTCAAACCATAGCACCTTTTGACTCATAAATCTCACTCTTGGCCAGGCACAGTGGCTCATGCCTGTAATCACAGCACTTTGGGAGGCTGAGGCAGGAGGACTGTTTGAGGCCAGGAGTTTGAGACCAGCCTGGGCAACATAGCAAGATGCCATCTCTATAAAAAATAAAAAAAGAATAGCCGGGCATGGTGGTGTATGCCTGTGGTCCCAGCTACTGGGGAGGCTGAGGTGGGCGGATCACTTGAGCCCAGGAGGTTGAAGCTGCAGTGAGCTGTGATCATGCCACTGCAATCCAGTCTAGATGATGACAAATTGAGACCCTGTCTTAAAAAACAAACAAACAAACAGACCAAAACAAACAAACAAAAAAAAACACGCCTCACTTCTTTCATCTATCCCAGTGGTTCGGAACAGTCGGGAAGGCCAGTTTTTCCCCCAGGGGATATTTGACACCATGTGGGGACATTTTTGGTCGTGACAAGTAGTGCACACTACTGACACGTAGTGGGTGGAGGCCAGGGATGCTGCTAAATGCTGCTAAGCATTCTACAGCACACAGGACAGCACCCCCCAACACTAAAGAATTATCTGGCCCAATGTGCGGACAGTGTTCAAGGTGGAGACCTGATTCTGAAAAAATCCTCACACGTACACAAGAAGCCACAGCTAAGGATGGTCACTGAAGCATTGTTTGTGGTGGTAGAAAACTGGAAACAATCTAAACGTCCATCAGTGATGGAAGAAGGAGGTACAGAAATGGATGCGGGCACAATGTAGAACTCCGTAGCGTTCGGGAGAGAAGGCACACTACCCAGGCTTGGAAAGGTTCAGTAACTACAAACCCAGCCTTCCATGTAATCAAGCATCAGAATGCTTACAACAGAGAAATTATGCCAGTGACTGCCCTCCAGTAGCCCAAAGGGGTGAGCTTCCACCCTAAGGAAGACTCATCACCACTCCTACCACCCTCTGAAATGTTGATGCCCTCTTAAAGGGTCAGAATGGGCATCTTGCCCCCACACACCATGAATTGAGATTTCTAGACACTCTGTTGAATGTAGAGTGACCTTTCTGCAGTTGTAGGCATTGACCACTAGGTCAGCTACGTCCATGGCGGCTCTGCCGCAAGCCACAGGTACCTCAGAGCTGAGAAGAGGACCGCGAGACCAGTTCTGAGGCCCCCTTCAGCTTCCTCAGGCACAGATTCTTAAATTGTAGTCTGGAAAAGACTGTTGATTTAGAGAACAGGTGTGACTGTGCTATTATGCTCTTGCCCAGTTTCATTAGCCCCAGCACCTGCAACCACAGTCCCCAGCCAGAATCCTGGGCAACACAGCAAGACGCCATCTGTACAAAAAATTTTTAAAAATAGCCAGGCATGGTGGCACGCATCTGTGGTCCCAGCTACTAAACCAGAGTTCCACAAAATAACCTTCTCTCAGGCCTTGGAGGGGGTGCCTCCAATCTAGCTATTAATGTCTTCATTAAGATCCAAGGGCTTCTGTAACAAAATACCACACTCTGAGTGGCTCGAAACAACAGAAATTTATTCTCTCACAGTTCTGAAGGCCACACGTCCAAAGTCAAAGTGTCAGCAGGTTGGATCCTTTTGGGGGCTCTAGTGGGAATCTGTTCCAGGCCCCTCCTCCAGCTCTGGTGATTGCTGGCAATGCTTGGTGGTCCTTGGCTTGCAGACATACACATTGCCCCAAATCGCTCCAATCTCTGCCTCCATCTTCACATAGCATTTCCCTCTGTGTTTCTCAGTACAAATTTCCCTTTTCATTAAAGAGGTCAGTTATTGAATTACAGACCACTTTAATCCAATATGACCTCATCTTAACTTGATTATATCTGCAAAGACCCATTTTCAAATAAGGTCACAGTCACAGATTCTGGGGGTTAGGACTTCAATATCTTTTGAAGGGAATAAATTCAATCCTTAAGAGTCCTTGACCTGCACACCAGCTAAACTGAACTAGGAACCTGGCTAACAGGATGCAACGTTACCAACCTGGTTCCTACCTCACAGACAAGAGGAGCTTCCCCAGCCATACCCAATGGGTTGATGTCAGGTTGACCAATGTCATTCATATAGGGAGCCCATCAGTCTTAAGAGACAGGGGAAGACCAGCCCTAATGGTAGAATCTCCCTCTTAGCTCCATTCTCTGGGCCCAGAAGGATCCTGAAGAAACTGGAAGAGACACAATCTATGTTCTGTGTCTTAGTCCATTTGGGCTGGTATAACAAAATGCCACAGACTGAATGACTTATCACATAACAGAAATTTATTACTCAGAGTTCTGGAGGCTGGGAAGTTCAAGGTCAAGCTGCAGGCCGATTCAGTGTCTGGTGAGTGCCCATTTCCTGGTTCAGGGATGGGACCTTCCCACTGTGTCCTCATACGGCAAAAGTGGCCAGGAGTCTCTCTCAGGCCTCTTTAAAACACTCATCCCATTCAAGGTCAGGTGCGGTGGCTCACGCCTGTAATATCAGCACTCTGGGAGGCCAAGACAGGCAGATCACGAGGTCAAGAGATCGAGACCATCCTGGCCAACAGGGTGAAACCCCTTCTCTACTAAAAATACAAAAATTAGCTGGGTATGATGGCATGTGCCTGTAGTCCCAGCTACTCAGGAGACTGAGGCAGGAGACTCGCTTGAACCTGGGAGGCAGAGATTGCAGTGAGCTGAGATCACATCACTGCACTCCAGCCTGGCAACAGAGCAAGACTCTGTTTCACAACAAACAAACAAAAACAAAACACTAATTCCATTCATGAGGACTCCACCCTCATGAGCTAATCACCTCCCAAAGGCTGCACTTCCAAACACGCTCATATTGGCGTTTAGGTTTCAACATACTAGTTTGGGGAAGACACAAACATTCAGTCTGATCATTCTGTCCCAGCTTGAGACTGCAGCCAACAGGACAGTGTGAGGGCACACTGAGTGGCAGACTTCTATCTAAAAAGATGTCTAGGGAGCTCTAGCAGACACCAGGAGCAGCAGGGAGCTCTAGCAGACACCAGGAACTCCGGGCCCCCAGGTTCCTGATTATCAGCCTGGGGTACTGCTCTGGTTCTTACATCTGAGTAGCCAATCAGAGGATTGGGGTAGGCTTTTAGAACTGCCAACCAGCCCCATCCTCTGAACTCTGTCAGTGAGGCCAGCAACTGCCATTCCAGGCAGGCAGCTGAGCTGAGGAGTGTGAAGCCACTTCAGGGGTAGGGATCTATATAAGTATGGGAAGCTAATTGTCTTGGATGAGGACAAAGTCTTGACAACTTCCAATGGACAGAATCCTTGACAGACTTTCCTAGGTTGCCATGAGGACAGGATTGGCCCCAAAGTTGGGAATCTGACTTAACTCAATCCTGTGGACTGAGTTGTCATCTAAGAAAGTAGTTACAAATAAAGGCAATCATCCAGATCTTTCTAATGGAGCCCATTCGATGAGCTGTTGGTACTCCCCTCACCCTACACATGCATGGGAAGACTTCAAATAGTAGCTACTGTGACACCCTTAGGGGATTGAAGCAGGGATTTAAGACAGGTTCACTGTGTTGGGGCCACCATCATCAGCTCAAAGGCATTTTCCTGCTAGTTACAACATGTGGTCTAAAATAGTATTAAGTTGCTTACCTTCTTCCAAATGGCAGAGTGGAGAAAGGAAGTGAATAAAAATCAACTGCAGACTCTTTCCCTTCAGCATCTTTTAACCCTGTCATGTTCTGAAGGGTCAGTGTCTTCTGACTTTCACGGTTATGGTCCATCTCAGGTGAATGGGCACAGGCGAGGAGAAGGCGCACCTGAGCTGCATCTGCACCAGAAAAAGCAGAAGGAGGAAGGGCTCAGGATGGATTTCATCCTTCACACCCCAGTTGGGCCAAATCAGGAGTCTGTGACATGTTTCAGAGCAATTTTCCCAGCTTGTTCATGTACGAATCATTTTGGCAAACAGCGAGATTTTTACTTCCTAATTTAAAAAAATACTTCCTAATTTAAAAAAGTACCTAAAGAATGGTTTGATGCATTACTTCCCATGATCACCTGAGCAACCCTTGCAGCAATTCTCTCAGCAGAATCCTTGTCCTTCACACTGTGCATTTCATCTGCTCTGTTTCCTGTGGAGGATAAGAATTTTTAATCCAAAGCAGCAGAAAGAGCTTTGTCCAAGTCACAGCCTCAGGAGTAAAACGAAGGGTACCCGGCGATGCCATGGGATGACAGAATACAACTGCCTTTGATCCCAGCACTCTTGCTGTGTGCCCAATTTGTACAATGAGCCAGAGTCTCTCAATAGTAAAGATTAGTGGAAGCGGACAGCTCTGCCAGTTTCCTGGATGCTCTCCTACAGCCTTTTCCTCCAGGAAGGATGTTTCCTCACCTGCCTGCCGGCACCTCCCCACCATCCCACCATCTCTAAAACACGCGAGAGCATCGACGCTCACTGTGGTGCCAACAAGCGCTATCACCACAGAGCAGCATGACTGTTAACTGCCTGAACACGGTGCACCACCAAGGCCACCAACGCTGCTGCCCAGAATTCAAAAATATGGACTCAGGGCCTCCAGCCTCCCTGGTTTGTTTTCACATACAAGAAGCTGGGACAGAGGGAGAAGGATGGAGCTGCATCCTCTGAACTCGGTCAAGGAGGCCAGCAACAGCAGGGGAGCTGAACTGAGGAGTGAGGTGTTCCAAGCTGAGGGAGCCCCACCTTAAAGGGGCCGGGGTTCCCTCTAAGTATGAGTATGGGAAACTAATTGTCTTGGATGAAGACAACTCCCAGTGGAAAGAGTCCTGGATTGGGTTTCTTGGGTTGCCATGGGGGATAGATTGGTCCCAAAGCTGGAAATTTGACTTAACATCATCATGCGGATTAACTAACCACCTAAGACACCACATGGCTGCAAATCCAGGCGACCATCTGGATCCTTCTGAACAAGTGTTGTAATAACCCGACACTGGAGAAAATAATCTTGTTCTGTGTAGCTGCACTGGGACAGGCTCTTGGGAGCTTGCGCCCAGATCCCCGGACTCCACCCCACATGCTTTTTCCCCGCTGGCTTGCTCTGTATCCTTTCATAGTAATGAACCATGCTGTGAGGATAGCACCACATGATAAGGGCTGTGAGTTCTCCTGGGAAAATCACCAACACTGGGGGTGGTCTTCAGGACCCTTGACACAAGCCCCAGGGCCAACAACTTCAAAAACATCCACGAACTGAAAGCCACTGTAAAGGAGAAAGTGCCAGGCTCCAGGAGCCTTCCCTACACAGACTCTGGGGTAATTCAAGCTCACTCCCCATGGGGCTTTGGGGCAGACAGACCCCATTCTGCCCTCTGGTGTCCACGGAGTCCCCGATGAGCTGAACACCAAATGCTCAGAGGTCCTGGCCACAGGGATCAGTGTCCATCAGCACCCTGGTCCATTCAGGGTGGACGCTCTGACCAACGGGTGGGGTGAGAAGCCTTAAAAGCAGCACACCTCAGGCCAGGGCAGGCCACACCCCCACACCCTGACACAGCCTCAGGACTTGGAACCTCCGCTTTTCCAATACCCAACATGAAGGAAAAGCCCGCCTCTGTCTGCCCGTTCTGTGTTTTCTTCGATTCTGCATGTCTGTTTGACATCCACAAGGCCAACTGTTGGCCAAAGAGATTCCCTCCTGCTACGAGGCAGCTTGGTGGACCCCACTGTATTAGTCCTTCGTGTTGCTGCAAAGAAATACCTGAGACTGGGTAATCCGTAAAGAAAAGAGGTTTCTTTGGCTCGCAGTTCTGCAGGCTGCACAGGAAGCATGGCACCAACATCTGCATCTGGTGAGGCCTTGGGAAGCTTCACTCACGGCAGGAGGCAAAGGGGGAGCAGGCACCTCACCTGGCGAAAGAAGGAGCCCGAGAGAGGGAGGAGGTGCCAGGCTCTTTAAACAACCAGAACTTGTGTGAACTCATAGTGGGAGCTCATTACCATGAGGACAGCAGCAACCACTGCAGAGGCATCAGCCCTCATGACCCAAACACCTCCCAGCAGGCCCACCTCCAGCACTGGCGGCCACATTTCAACATATTTGGGGGGGACAAAACATCCCAACCCTATGACCCCCCCACCTCCATATCTGACACATCCAGCAGCACTCCCCGTACCCAAGTCACTCCAGGGCCAGGAAGCAGGCAACTAGAGCCCCACTGCAGCCCGAAGCCCACCGAATGATTGGTGCTGGCGGATGCTAAGCTGCTCGCCTCCCTGCAGAGGACACCCCCCATGCGGGCTGAGGCCTAACCCCTCCCTGGCCCCCGCCTCCTGTCTCCTGGCCACCCTGACATGCCGGCTAGAGAAGGGGGCTACTGTGTAATGATAAATCAGAGCAACTTGGGGACCAAGTTGCTGCCTCGTCCCCCAGCACCAATGCGGAGGCCTCGTGGGAAGGGTAGCCATGGAGCCAGCCCAGCCTGGAAGACACAAGGCGAGTCCCACCTGTCCAGCCCGCTGGTACCTCCACCTGCAGGATGTGAAATCACAGCAAAAAGGAGACAAAGATTACTCTAAAGAGTGGAGAGAGAGAGGGCCCGGCGTGGTGGCTCACGCCTGTAATCCCAGCACTCTGGGAGGCCAAGGTGGGCAGATCATGAGGTCAGGAGTTCGAGAACAGTCTGGCTGACATGGTGAAACCTTGTCTAAAGATACAAAAAATCAGTCAGGCGTGGTGGTGCACGTCTGTCATCCCAGCCACTCGGGAGGCTGAGGCAGGAGAATCGATTGAACCCGGGAGGCGGGGATGCAGTGAGTCGAGATGGTGTCATTGCAATCCAGCCTGGGCGACAGGGTAAGACTTCTCTCAAAAAAATAAAAAAAAGAGTGGAGAGAGAGAAAAGACAGTTTTGTGTTCTTCTGTGCTGATAAAATAAGAAATATTTATTCTCCGCCAATGTAGGTTTTGAGTGTCTACTTATAGGTCATTCACCAAAACTGCTGTTCTCTTAATATAGCCATAAACCTAACAACCAAAATAAGCCAGCTCCTAGGACCCATGGCTGGCTAGTTGGCCACCCACTCCCAGCCTCTCCCATGTCCGGGAGGGATCCTCCTTGTCACCAGGCATGGCCCTGGCTTCCCGGCCTCACTCGCTCCACCCCACACAGCGCACTGGTTCCCTGAGGGAGAAGTGGTCTCGGGGTGGGGCTCCTGTAGAGTTCAGTGGCTGTTTTGCCCCCAGGGTTTCCGAGGCAGGTGCCTGGGACATTTCCCTGAGGCCTGCATGGCACCCAGCTGCTCCTCTGCATCTGCCCTGGACTCCAGCCTCCAGGGCCAGTCAGAGCCTCGGTCACCTCCTCAGCCCTTGGCGGTGACAGGGAAATGTCTGCTGGCGGTGAGCCAGGGGCCCTCCAGCAAGTCAGTGCCCAGGCAGCCAGACAGAGAGTGCCAGGGAGGGGAGAGGGAGGGAGGGAGCAGCAGAGGAGCAGGAGGTCCTAAAGGCTGCGGGCTCGGAGGGTAAGGAGAGGCATCGGCGAAGCACCAGGCAGTTTGCAAAGTGCCCTGCGCCAAGGCCTGCATCTGGGCCCCACCGCTCCAGGCAGTAAGTCTCATTCTCCACCCAGGCAGAGGTCACAGAATGCCACTGCCTCAGCTCACAAGCTCACTGGGGAGTGAGACGGAAACTGGACCCAGGACCCTGCATAGGCGGCTCTCTGCTCCTGTTTCCATTCCTGAGGTTTTGAGGCTGAGCCACAGGCAGATTCCAGGGAAGAACAGACCAGCATCCTCAGGGGGCCCAGCCCCTCCACTCATCAAACTCATGTCCCCCTCCCAGCACACTGGGGACCCTAATGGCAAAGCGGGCACCAATCCCCTGCCCACACCAGAATGTGGCCCCAGAACTTGGTGCAAGTTCTGTTGGGTGAGTACAAGTCTGATTTCAGCAATTCTAGCAGCCCCTCTGTGGGAACCGGTAGACTCCCCTGGGGAGCAGGAGGGACCCCAAGATCCCCAAGGTGCAGCATCTGTAGCTTCAACCTCATTGTCACTGTTAAAATTCTACAAGTTTTTCTTTTTTTCAATGGAGTGAAAAATTGCAGCCTCATGTCCCTGGGCCTTTTTTAAACCTGAATAGCTGGGGCTTTAAAAAATATTAATTCACAATCTACCTTAGCCGGGGCTCGCCTGCTTCATGGAGTGACGTGCTGCCGGCTGCAGCAGGCAGGCTGGCAGGGTGGTTTGACCACAGAGAAACTCTGCAAGGCTGAGGCAACAGCGCCCCCTTCTTCTCGAGGGTGAGACTGCGCAGCACAGCCAGAACTCCAAGGGCCTGCACCCAAGCACCAGGCCTGGCAGGCGGGAGGGAGCTCTCAGCCAGACTCCACGTGGAGGGGGTGAGGGGCACAACATGCCCACCCCGGACCCTGGGTCACCGTGCAGTGTTCCCTGCTGTGCAGGAGTGGATGGAGGCCTGGCTCACCTGAGAGGCAAGACAGACTCATCAGTAAGTGTCCTATCCAGGAACTTAAGAACTGAAATGAAACAGAACATTGGCAATCACCTGTCTCATTGTGGCTCCAAGTTGCCTTTCTCCTGTGCTGATGAGCTAGGAGGCACTTTTAAAAAATCAAAGAGGGGCCGGGAATGGTGGCTCACGGCACTTTGGGAGGCTGAGGAAGGAGGGTCACTTGAACCCAAGAGTTTGAGACTACCCTGGGCAACATGGCAAAACCCCGTCTCTACAAAAAATAATAATAATTAACTGGGCATGGTGGAACATGCCAGTAGTCCCAGCTACTCTGGAGGCTGAGATGAGAAGATTGCTTGAGCCTATGAGTACGAGGTTGCCATGAGCTGTGATCACACCACTGCACTCCAGACAAAGCAAGCCTGTCTTTAAAAAAAAAAAAAAAAAAAAATCAAAGAAAATCATCCAGGATGGCAACACTTGAGTGACTTATGTTACAATTAAATGAAGGACCTTAGCATTGTATTAAATTCTATTACAGACAGTGCTTGACTTAATGATTTTTCAACTTTATGATGGTGTGGAAACTGTATGTGTTTTGGAGAAACCATACTTAAGAGTACCCATACGACCATTCTGTTTTTATTTCAGTAAACCACACACTATGTGAGATTGTGTACCCACTGATCAACCTCTCTTCATCCCCCTACTCCCAATCCCTCCCAACCCGTAGTAACACCAGTCTACTCTCTATCTTCAGAAGATCCACTTTAGCTCCCACATACGAGAACAGGCAATATTTACCTTTCTGCTTGGCTTGTTTCACTTAACATAATGGCCTCCAGTTCTATCTGTGTTGCAAATGGCTGAAGAGTATTCCACTGTGTATTCATACCACATTTTCTGTATCCATTCATCCACTGATGGCCGCTTAGGTTGATTCCACATCTTGGCTATTGTCAATAGTGCTGCAATAAACATGGAGTGCAGATGTCTCTTCAATAATTTTTTCTTTTGGATATATGCCCAATAGTGAGATTTCTGGATCACCTGGTAGTTCTAGATCAGTAGGGACACTAAAGTTTACAACAGTCCATTGTATATTTCAAAATAAATAGAATAATTCCAATGTTTTTAGCATAAAGAAATATTTAAGGCGATGGATCTCCCAATTACTCTGATTTGACCTGTATACAGTATATGAACATATTAAACTATCACATGTACTAAAATATGTACATATATTACATTAATTTTAATATTAATAGAATCGGCTTGTGTTAGATGATTTTGCCCGACTGTATGCTAATATAAGTGCTCTAAGCACATGTAAGATAGACATTCGGTAGGTTAGGTGTATTAAACGCATTTTTGACTTACAATGGGTTTACTGAGACCTAACCATAAGTCAAAGAGCATCTGTAGGTACCTAGATTTCAATTTTCCTTAATAAAGGAAACTTGAGTCTTAACTCTCCTTCCTGCTGCCTTTTTCAAGGTAAAATATTGTTCTTATTCACTAAAGCTCTGCTATTTGCTTGCTACTGACTTCCTTTGGCATGGAATCACAGAAGCACAGAGAAGCATGACTGCCTCTCCACAAGCCAGTGAAACATCATCAAGCAATTTCTACATGCCTGGCAGTGGTGGTCCCATAAGGAACAGACATCCACGCTCACAATATATTGAGTAAAGAAGATAAATTTGAAAAGTTAAATAACGACCCAAGAGAAACATGTTCATATAATGAATAGGTAATTAACTGACAGATATGGGAGCCAACACTAGAGAAGAGAGAAGGAGTCCTCGAGGCTCTCCGGGATGCAGAGCCGCACTGCATGTGGAAGGGGTGGCTACCAGAGCGGGTGGACAGAGGTGGAGGAGGAGGGAGTTACCCGGAGGACAGATGGTCCCCATTCACAGAGGACACTCGGAACAACAGGCAGGGGGCTGTCCTGTCCCTGGGGACATACAACGGGAGACAGAAGCCTCAGCGCCTCCTACATGTAGGCACGACCCCTTCTGTGCCAGACCAGCCTTGGGTCTTTGACCACTTTGAACAAGCTAGAAATTCAGGACACGTAGAGGGGGAGACCAAACAAGAAATGTCCCAGCCGCCCTTTGTTCTGCACCCAAAACAGTGTTAAGCAGCACGTGGACCTTATCCCTGTGGTGTCACCTTTGGCCAGAGGATGTCTCCTTATCAAAGGGTCAAGCACTGTGGATCCCGTCCTGCCACTGCCTTTGAAAAAGGGTTCTGGGGCCCCCACCAGAAGGAGCCATGCTCTGCCCAGTTCTGAAGTCCTGTTCCAGGCAGGATCGTGGCCATCCCTATCCGTGCTTTGGTGCATGTCTCACGTGACAGGTCCTGTCCATGAGTGGTGGTGAAAAAAATTTCATGAGTGAGGCCACCAGCATTTTAAAAAATTAAATAGAACACGAAAGACAAGAGTGACTGTAGCAAGGGAGGTCATGACTTGATAAACATGAACAGTTACACAGTGGCAAAGTAAGATGAGCTCCTCTGGCAAGGCAGCCCTGGCCACGTGAACAGCGATGGCTCCCAACCTGGCCACACGGGAGACTCGCCTGGTGCTCAGAGCTCTCCGGTGTGCAGGCTCCCTCCTGACCGTTTAATTCAGTCTCTGGAGGTGAGCCCCGGCATCCATGGCTCCTGGAAGAGGTGGCACCCAGGTCTCAGCACTTCCTTCTTAAAAGCAGGGCCCTGATGTGTGCCTCCACGCATTGCCCACAAGAAACAGCCATTGTGTACTAGGGGCTGTCCTGGGCCATTGGGGGTACACTGGCCGAAGAGGACTAAAGGATCAATAGTCCCCTGGGCGGGCCGTGGGAGAAACGGGTGCGGCTGGTGAGGTGAGTGGAGCAGGCCTGGGTGTGGCTCAGGGAGGGAGCTTTTGGGTCCTGGAAGCACAGCCCCGGGTGCAGTTGGTGAGTGTGGCCTACGGGTGGGCACCAAGGGGCTCCTGCAAGGATAGTTTCAGGTCTGTTGAATCCAATAGCAAAACAGTGTGGGCTTTTATTTTGTATGTTTTCAGATTTTTTCTTTTTCCATTTCATTTTTCTTCAGTCATTCATTTTTGCCACATTTTACATAACTACTGATACATGACTGACTATTAAAAAATAGTAACAAGCCACTCAGGACAGATCAACAGGGAGGCAAGCATTCCAAGGGCAGAATGTCTCCAAAGACCTCGAATACCGGGTCCAGGGGCCAAGACTTCCACCCGCAGGGGAGCCACAGCCCGCAGCAGGCATCTGTGCACAGCCACTCCAGCCATGCTGCCCTGGGGCTATGTCTGCAGGCTGAGCTGTAAGCTCACCCGATACCTGTCTGTGACAAAGACTTTGGTAACAAAGTGGTGAAACCAGCACCCAGGTGGGGCCAGCGTTCCTAAGGGCGCAGGGAAGGGACTCCCCTGAGATCTCCAACCTGTGCCTTAGCTGGATTAGGACAAATGACCTGAGTGGAGCAGGCTCCCTTCCTGTTTCCTGACGGGCCCATTCCGCCGTGCACAGCAACCAGGGTGGGAGTTGCAGGGCTCTGGGGGAAGCTCCCGACTCCAGGTATGGGATCCAGGGCTCTGATCAGTCCAGCAGGCATCTATGCAAACCACAGGACACCCTCCTCAACCCCTGCCCAAAAGAGCTGAGAAAATAAGAATGAGAATAAGAGTGGGAAAGAATGGGTGGTTTCCTGGCTTAAAGATGTGTTCCATGGAAAGTGAGGGGTTCCACAGGGCATCCCCCAAAATCCGGGAGAAGGGAAAGGGAGTGGAGCCGAAATTCAAGCAATGAAGCGATGTCCCCTTTTTCCTCCCTACCAGACTGCTTTAACCAGAACCACCCATATGGAGTTTCACATGAGATTTTGTTTGAAATATGTGTTTCCTGTATATATCAGTTAAAATTGTATTCAGCTGAGAGCCCTGAATATCAGTGGCATAAACAGATGCGGGTGTCTTCTTCATGCAAATGTTATATATGAACATATAAAGAAGGCCCAAAGCCTCACGACTCTGGGTCCTTTCCAGCTTCCTGCTCTGTCAGCCTTACTACACAGCTAGCCGCTTCATGATTACAACATGGCTGCTGTGTCACCAGGCATTGCACTTGAATTCCAGCCAGCATCCAAGGAGGGAAGCAAAGTACTTTATCCCAGAAAAGCTTCATTCCAAAGGAGAGCACTCTGTTGCAACCACCCCTAGCTGCAAGGATGTTATACAAGTTATCTTTTCAGCTGTGCACCCTGCTGTCTAAACAAAGTTGAGCCAGATAAAATACAGGACACCCAGTTAAATTGCCCATGCAATATTGGAACATCCACCAAAAAAGTATTCATTGTCTACTTAAATTCAAATTTAACTTGGAGTTTTGCGTTTTCATTTTCTAAACCTGGCAATCCTGCAAGGAAAATGGATATTGGGTAAGTAACTAGCAGTATCTACCTACCATGCTGCCCTAAAATAGTAACCAGAACGCCAAATGACAGCATTTATTAAATGACACTACTTTTTCTTTCAAAATGTTCGAAGCTCTAGAGCAAGAATCTTAAATACCAAATAAGCAACATTATAAATTCAAAGGCAAGAAAAAGGGAAAAGGAAAATAGGAAGCCATGTATTACAGTATTTTCCCTTTTGCCTGTCATTAAAAATGAGTTCTTCCTGCCACTCCCCTTTAAATTGACAGGCTTGGTTGCCTGCGCCGGGCCTACCAGGTCTAACCACATGAGTCGATGCGGCCCAAATGCTCACATCGGGCCTGGCACGGCTCCAGGTGCTTTATGTGCGTTTAGTCTGTACAATGGCCCATTGCGAGGCTGAGGAAACTGGAGCACAGGAGTTGAGTGACATGCCCAGGGACACACAGCCAGGAAGCAGCAGAAGCGAGACTTGAAGCCAGTGACGGTCCATGGAGATCCACCCTCCCTTCTGCTCTGTGAACTGCCTGCTCACTGGTCCCCTTCCGGAGAAGGCTGTCTCTCTTATACCCGACTATTGATGACGATGATTTTTCTTTCACATTTGGAGACACTGTGAGGGAAATACCTATTTTCTAGCAGAAATAACTGCCGAGCGGCAAGATTGGAAGGGGAGGCAAAGGCAAGATCCTGGAAAGCTTTTTAAATCAATTTAAAGATTTGGGGTTTGATTTCCCAAAACAGAGAAGCTGTACTGATTATGTTAGTTGCTTTCAGTGGACACTTGAACCAGCAAGAAAAAGCCTGAAGCACAGAGTGAGGCTGTTACTCCCTTCTCCCCTGCCCTGCCAAACCCTTCCAGGGCTCTGCGCACCCCAGCTCCTAACTCCAGCTGTTTGGCCCTAGGCCCGGGCTCTCCGCTGGCAGGATCCTATCAATATTGGCCACAAAAAGTCCAACTGGAAGCCTCCCACGTTTCATGAGCCCACGTAGTTCCACCATAACCATTTCAACACACAGGGCCAGGCTGGTGATGCCGCTGTCCCTGAAAGGCTCCCACAGACGTGAGCCACGGGCACAAGACGCATCTTCAGAACCTGGTGAGACTCAATTATAGCGTAAGCACCAGTGTTCTGCGTAAACTCACAGCAATTTCTCTACATGTTGTCAGACAACAAAAAGGGGCCACAGGCCTTTGCAAAGAGCAGCGGCGTGGGAGCCAGGCCCAGCACACTCTCGGGGGCCTGGCAGATGTGCCATGTGACCTTTAGAAGCCCTTCCCATCACAGGACTTCAGTTTCTCATTTTTGGGGCTGAGCTGCTCTAGCTGATTCTTAAGATTCCTCCCAACTTGAAAATTCCAACAGTGACATGGCAGGATGTGCGGAGGTCTCCTGTCTGTTGAGGAGACCTGGATTCGGTCACAGCCACCTGAACTCATTACCACAAACCTCGCTCAGGACTTGATGAAATACAAGCAGGAATGACAGGAATCTGCCTCGAGTCATATACCTCTCAACCAAGTGTGAGTGACCCCACAGCACCTATGACGACCTGAGCATTGGCCGAGCTCCAAGCGTTCCATCTCAAGAGGCCTGGGCAGAGGACGCCATATCCACACTGGCAGGAAGGAACCCTGGGCAAGCTCACCCCACAGCCACGTGGCTTCCTAGGAGACAGGACTCGACCTCCCAGTGCGACTGGTCCACACCCCCTTCCTTTACCTAAGAACCCATGAAAAGCCTTGGTTTCTTGCCCTTGCCTGGAACTCACTCCAAGACCTCTGAAGTCCTTAGCTGGTCCTTCTCTAGGATCAAGTCATGGGGTAAGTAAATCTCACCATGAATGACACCAGGCAGTTTACCCTTGCAACCCAGGGCTAGCGGGACCCGGCCCTCCCAAGCTACCCCTCCCACACAGGCCCTGGAGACACAGTGCAGGCAACATATTTTGGGGCCATTCTTAAACAACAGACACAGCCCCCGGCGTGGTGTCTGGGATGTGTGTGTGTTTAACAGGAGCCACCATCCATTCTAGGCAATTACCTTGGACCAAAGGTAGTCAAAGTCACCTAAGGCTTGGGAAGAATCTCACAAGTTAGACAGCAAGAGGATAATGACACACACACGACAAGTTCTCAAGGCTTAGGGCATCACAGGTGACCCAGTCACAACGAAACCATATCTGGATTACAAATGTCGCCACATCCCCTGCGTACGGTTCATGCCCAGGCCGAGGCACGCTGGGCACAGCGTTTACAGAGATCTCTGGGTATCTCACGGGGTAAAGAGGTGGCACTCGAGACCCCGGACAAATCAAAAGGAATGTACAAAAGCTGGTCATGAGGGGGTTACCTGTTACCATGAAATCCAGTCCACGGGGTCCCGAGATGACGTGGTGGGCTTACTGATGTTCACGCAGTGGCCTGGACAGGTTCACTCTGCCCCCAGAAAGCCCTTACCTTCCAGTACTCCCAGCTTCCGAGGACAGCGGGACCTAAATCTGACACCTCAGATGCCTCTGTGGGGCCTCAGGCTCCCTGGTAACGTGGCTGCTCCAGTGGCTGCTCCTGGAAGCCTCCTAAAGACAGCTCTCCCACAGGCAGCAGTGGCTCAGTAGGCAGCATCACCACCCATGGGGAAATCCGGGGCAGGCCGAGAGTGCCCCCCCACAACACCCACCAGTCCCGCCTCCAACAGAGGCTAACTCAGCCACATCTCCCCACTCCAGTGCCCTGTACCTCAGCACTGTCGTGGGCTCCTCCTCCAGATGCCCCTGGCTACAAGCCCTCCAGTTCCCTCGGAGGCCCAGCTCAGCTCCTGCCAGCCCCACCCTGGCCATGGCAGCTCATGCAGACCCTGCACAGGGCTCGGCCCCCTGGAGAGGCTTTCGAGTCCCACCCAGCTGCCTGCCATCTTCCCCACAGCACCACTAGGCAGTGCTGTCAGCAGCTTCTGCACCCTCTGAGGAACCAGGTGCCAAGAGGACAGGGCTACTCTGTTCTTCGGGTGGAAGGAATGTGTTTTACCCACAACACCCACCTTGACAACTGGAAGAACTCTAGAGTTGATAGTTCTACAACATGCACTCAAGGGGCTGCACAGGCTGGGACATGCAGTTCTGTCACTTACTGGCCTAGAAGAATTCTTATACCTTTCCTTATACATTCTAAATGTCGGCAGGGCATGGTGGCTCACACCTGTAATCCCAGCACTTTGGGAGGCCGAGGTGGGCAGATCACCTGAGGTCAGGAGTTCAAGACCAGCCTGGCTGACATGGTGAAACCCCATCTCTACTAAAAATACAAAAATCAGCTGGGCATGGTGGTGGGTGCCTCTAATCCCAGCTACTCAGCAGGCTGAGGCAGAAGCATCATTTGAACCTGGAAGGCAGAGCCTGCAGTGAGCCGAGATTGCACCACTGTACTCCGGCCTGGGCAACAGAGTGAGACTCCGAGACTCCGTCTCAAATAAATCCCAAACGTCAGTTCTCAAATAAATCCCAAATGTCCGTTACATTTTAAGCTACATTATGATTGTTTGGTTTGTAATGTCTTGTTTGCAAATGATGCAATGTTGACCTAAAAGAAATGAAGAAAGTAAAATGTTGCCCCTGGGCAGTCTAAGTACACAATATCACATAGCAGCTTGCCAGAAACTGCATGTAAGAACCATTTAAACAGTTTTACTGAATTTCTGTTAGCATCAGAATATGAGGACAGAGAGCACATTTCTGTTACTGTTATACAGGCCTTGTGCGTGCAAAGCCTAGAACCTCCACCCACTTTTTGTTTTTTGTTTTGGAGAAAGGGTCTCACTGTGTCGCCCAGGCTGGAGTGCAGTAGCACAGTCTTGACTGACTGCAATCTCTGCCTCCCGGGTTCAAGCAATTCTCATGCCTCACCCTCCCGAGTAGCTGGGATTACAGCTACTCGGTGAGTCACCATGCCTGGCTAATTTTTGTATTTTTACCTCCCCCTACTTTAATGGACCAGTGACAACATAATCTCCCTGCCGCAACTTGCTTTATAGGACTGGGATCATCTGCCTTCTTTTGAATCTTATTTAGAATAACTGGTTAAAGTATTGCCCTAATTTAGAAATTCAAAACTGAAAATGTGGAAGCCGCTCTTACCCTTGAAAGCATACACTTGAACACAAACACAAAACTGGTTTCCAAAGTTTATTAAAAATCAAAGAATAGAAAAACTTTACATAAAAATATGTCAATTTTAGCTTCCATATTGTTGTCCACACACAAAAAAATCGAAACATGATATCTTTTGTCAAACCTGTAGCACACAACCACAGTGGTAGCCAGGCCAATTCATCTGCTTCACCATGACGGAAATGGAACATGGTACCTGTGTCTATGAATCGAGCTTTAAAATGCACACCCCACGGGACACTCACTGCCGGCCCCGTAGTGGTTTCCTTAATGTGGGTTTACAGTCAATATTGCTAATGCGTAGAGATTAGTACAGGCCTACAGATCAGTTTTTATAAATATTCTTTATCAATAGGTTCACAATTTAAATATTTTAAATATTTTTGATAACTTTCGGTCATCGAGAACTGCAGACACAGTGTGCTACTCTATTCTGGAATGCCTCCTAGAGAACCTGCAGTTGCAGCCGACAGCTCCCAATGACAGAGTGAGCCAGTCCTGCTTCAAAAGGGCAGACCGCAGACATTTTAAAGCTTGTCCTTGCTGGGCGTCCATCACATTCAGAGATCAATCTAGAACTCCCCACTGCTGCACATCCATCAGATGTCATGGTAGTAAGTATCTTGTCTCGACATTCTCCACTAGTGGACTTCAAAGACCAACCTACCTGTAGTGTTTAGAAAGACCAGACCCCCGTTTTAACAACAGGAAGTCAGATGGCCTACAAGATGCAACCAACTCCCAGGACAACTGTGGTGCTCCAAAAACTCAGGGTTAGGCAGGATGGATATATTCTTGTTCAAAAAAAGGTAACAAAGACAGTGGTTGTTGTGGCAGAATACACTTGCATAGTATACCTGTATGCTTCCGACGTCGGGCGCCAGCGGTCCCGGCCCCAACGCTGGGCTGTGCTCTCCTGCGACATGATCCATTAAAACACTCCCCACGGCGCACTGGGCAGCTGAAGCACTTCTCCTAGATTTGCTCTTAACAGAACGAATGCATACGCTACAGATTCCTCAATGGAATCAACAGAATTCCTTTCTCCACATTCCTAAAACTGGGTACCACGGTCCGCAATAATAGTCACCAGACCCATCATCACAGGCTATGTCACTAAAACTGACTGAAGCATTTTCCAGTTCACATTTTCCTAAAGATTTTATAACGTGACAACCCTTCTCTCCTTAGAAAGTTATACTTCTGGCACTTGAAATGCTGGATTTGTTGTCCAGTTTAAAAGAACTGAAAACCAAAACGTTAAAACTCTGTGGTCAGAGCAAGACAACGGCCTGGGGCCCGACAGCAGGGCCACGGGCAGTCCATCAGGTGGCTCTGGAGCCGAGCCCTCTGGAAAACCGTCAGGGCGACCTGACTCCTTCACTCACTCCGACCAAAAGAAAAGACATCAAAATAAAACCCCAAACCCATCATCATGGTGTTTGTAACGATGCTCGTCAGACAACCAGCCGACACGATGACCCAACTTAGAAAATGCAGCTCGGGAAAGGACCTAAGCTTGTTTAAAAAAAATTCCCTCCTCCCTTAAATATAACTTATGTGAAAATAGGAAATTAAATAAAAAATATCTGAGTTATTGCACAAATCATAAGTTTTCAATATTTACATAGAAAAACAGTTCTGAAATTTCAAACAAAATGTGAGGGCAGTAAAACAATGACCTCCCAAGCCTATCCATGGAGGAAAGACACACGAACGGGGTTTGATCTCCTCTGCTGCTTTGACAAACAGGAAATGAAAATAGCAAACCGCGAAGGAACAGACACGGCTACCGCAAACCGCAAGCGCATGTTCACGTCCCTGCAGTTCCTGAGCCTGACCTGCCTCAGCACTGAAGGAAGAATCCTGGGAAGGCAGAAAACAACGTCCACGTTTAATAAGGCTTCACAGATGAGCACAACGAGCTGTTCTTGAAGATGGACGCGACCACCACACAAAGAAACATGCAGAGTGATCAGCGGCGGGCGTGCCGTGAGCCCGGCTGACGTGCGGGGTGCTGGTCTCGGTTCCCCTGCCGGTGGCCGAGGCCGCGGGGCAGTCTGCGGAGGGGTGGGGGAGGCCGACGCAGCCAGGAGCCATTATCTGCTGAGGCTCACGGGCAGACTGTCCCGCGTGTGTGTGTGTTTTTTCCTCCTCCATCCGGTGCGGTTATACTGGTGGTGTCCCCTGTTGCCCACAGGGGGCCGCACACCTCCGCTACCCACAGAGCTGTAGCCGCCGCCTTGGGTGTGGCCATGAGAGCCCTTCATGGACAGTTTCATGCCGTTGTGCTGCTGGAGAAAGAGAGAGACAGCAATGTTGGAGCCAGACAACAGGCACAATGCCCACGTCCTCCGGCAGTGACCACACTAAGCGCCGACGTGATGTTACGTAGGGAGGAGGGATGGACACCTGCCCTCTGGGACTTTCCAACTCTTCCATTTGAGAGAAAAGTATTCTTCCCATTCCGTGACTGACTGAAGGCAACAACCATATACCAGGACCAAACCACACAAATTCAGCAGAACCTCACTTCTAACTTGTTCTACTTATCCATAGAAATAAGAAGGTCCCTGGCCAGGTGCCAGTGCCTTATGCCTGTAATTCCAGCACTTTGGGAGGCTGAAGCAGGCAGATCACTTGAGGTCAGGAGCTCGAGACCAGCCTGACCAACATGGTGAAACCCCGTCTCTACTAAAAACACAAAAATTGGCTGGGTGTGGCGGCACACACCTATAATTCCAGCTACTCGAGAGGCTGAGGCACAAGAATTGCTTGAACCCGGGAGGCGGAGGTTGCAGTGAGCTGAGATCACACCACTGCACTCCAGCCTGGGGGATGGAGTGAGATTCTGTCCCAAAAAAAAAGAAAGAAGAAGGTCCCGGTCATGTTCTTCCCCCAACTGTGGCCTTCTAGAAACAAGCGAGTCACACGTGCCAGGGCCTGGTACTCTCGCCCTCAGCAGCCTGTCGATCCCGGCATGCAGCAGCCTGTGCTTGGGCTGCACCCAAAGCACATTCTCCGCACTGCAAAGTCCCGGCCAAGCAGACTGAGAGGAAACACACGCCGGCTTTAGGGAAGTCTCAGAGCAGGACAAACAGCAGGAGGAGGCTGGGAAAGCAAAGCCAAAATGCAACGAATGAGCTGCTGTGCGCAGTTGTTCTTTCACCCTGAATGTGTCTATCGGGGATGCATAAATCCAAGAGGAAATGTTCTATGACTTAACTCCTAAAAACAACCATCATACAACACAAGGCCAAAGACGCAAGCCTCAAGAATAAAACTTCCTGGCAAAGTAGGATTAGACAAGCAAAGGAGGAGTGGAGTAGAGTAAGAGGTGTGGACACCGATGAAAGTACCGAGCATCCGCACAGCCCAAGGGAACATCACGCATGACAGAGGCTGACCTGGAAGATCCTCGTCATGGCTCTCCCAATCATTCAGGTACTTCAAGAATATAGGAACCTAACGTGACCTGTTTTTTCCGTGCACACAGCTGGACTTGTGAGGAGCCACATGGGCAGGCATGCCAGGACCCTGCTGAGGCCCAGCACACAGCTCTGCCCACCCTGACGCTTGCTCCTACCCCAGGTGGGGATCAGGCAACGTGGGAATGACAGCAGCATACATGGGACATCATGGCAAGATCTGCTCTTGGTTTTATCATTTGCTTCTTAGAAACCAAGGTATTTAGCATATAAATGAATTATATAAATGGGAAAAGAAAAGTCTTCATTTTGAGCCTTATTTCAACTTTTAGTTTTATGCTAATCAGTTCAACAGAGGAATTAAGAGATGTTTGTGGCAACCAATTAAACTATATCTTACATCTTAAAATAGTTTAACTTTTTAAAGTTTTGTTTGGAAAGACAAGCAAACATGAGGCTGAATGACAAGAAAGCAAATTCCGTTTCAAATGATCTCTCTGGAATTCTCTTTGGAGGAGAAAACATTCAGCACCACCTCTCACACGGCGGCTTGAACAGGTGAACGCACCGGGAAAGAGCTATACCTTATGATACAGATGAGGGCTCGAGAGCGGGTTGGGGGACGCTGAGGGAATGGCCGGGGAAGACATGTGGTGGACGGCCTTCAAAGACGCAGTTCCTTCTACACCAGCTTGTCTGCAAGGAACAGGAGCAACCCCTAGGGTCGGTGGAGGTATAGTAAACCTGGTCTAGGAAGAAAACGACAGAGACAGCCATGGGTACCAAATCAATCACAGGAAAACCATCCGGCGCTTCTAAAGCTCAGCACAGCCAAAGGGCAGCTCATAAATGGCACAGTTGCATGTGGGCTCCATAAAGCAGTTTGTTTTACTATAACCTAACAATATTGTGCTTTGAATTAGAAATACCTCATATTCTGAAACAGCAATTAGAATATAAAGTATGCCCAGTAATCCAAGTCATAAAGTTTAAAACTCATTGAAGATCAAACGATTCAAAACATTAGCATCATCAGAATAACAACTGTCACCCCCGTGATGAATCCACGACTCACACACTGAACTCGGGGTCAGAGACCGAGACTGGCCCGACTGGTGGCCCAAGGGGCCGTGGGACGGCCGGCAGTTCCATCCTTGCCTGCTGTCCAGGTCCCGGGCTGCTTCTACATCAGCATCACCCATTACTGTCAGCAGCAGAAGCACACTAACAAGAACCCCTTTTCTCAGACTTGCAACACTGACCTCGTTGCATCCTGGCATCCCATGCATTTACCCCAACCACCTCTGGAGATCGACTGTGGACAAGAGTCTTCTTAGATAAGAACCTAGAAACCCTCAGCGTCCCTAGACTTCACGCTCGAACCACACAAGCAGCCGCAGAGCGTGGCTCTGGAGCTCAGCAGCCGCACTGGGCTCTCAAGAGCCCCAAGGCTTGTGGGTGGTTAAAACAAACACCTTTGTGACACACGGCCCAGGACGTCAGGGCCAGTGTGATGACCATAAAAAGGCAACCAAGTTTATCTGTGGTATAATTCATTTTAAGAGTGTAAATAATTGCCTCAGAATTTTACATTTATGCAGTAATTAGACACGTTATGGTGTCTGGCTGGGCCATGGCTCTGCTCATCAACTCTGTGGGTCATTACAGAGCCAGCATTCCAGAAGCTCTGCCAGAATCAGGGTGGATCCTGTGAGCATGTCTTCCCCAGAGCAGAGTGCAAAACTCCAAGAAATGAGTCAAGATACTTTTGCATATACCTACATAGTTTTATGCTCAAATTACACCCCACATTTCAGAAAATGGTTTTAAGTCAATTAACATGTTGGGTTTTATACCCACACATATTCCAGTGATGTATAATCGGAAGTAGATACAAAATTTAGTATTTATAAAATTCTCCTTTAGATTTCTAATTTTATCTAAATTTTAGAAACAGACAGTATATTCTAACAGAAAAAGCCTTAGAAAGTATGCCTAATTTGAAACATGAAAAAAGTCCAATAAGTTCACATTAAAACTTTTAAAAAGTCTCAACACTGAGATTCTGAGAGGAAGTAGGGACAAGTGTCTGGCGCTGCCTGGTGCCCGGCTAAGTGGGTCGCGACTAAGTCGCTCTCTCAAGATGACCCTCGACAGCAGTCTCATGCTGGGGCAGTGAGGAAACTTACAGGAAGGCAGTCGACCTGGCCCCCGTGAAAAGCTCGAGAACCACAAAACTCGAGAACCACAGTCTCCTCGCTGCTGAAACTATACATGGTGGGCCTCAACACCACAAAAAAGAGGATTTCCTAGAACAAGACAGCAATGGCCAAAGACTCAAAAAGTTACTCTTCGAATTCAAAGGACCATGAATCTCTAGCGCATATCACAGCTCGGATGCCCTTCCCGGGGCCACCGCCGGGAAGGGCACCAGAGGGCCACGTACCTGGTTGTTGGTTGTCATGATCAGTGTTCTGGAAGTGGTGGGCTGAGGTTTGCCACTGGGCATTGGCAAGGCGGTGGGTAAGCCGGCCATGAGAGGAGCTGGAGCTTGCAGACTGAACTGGTAAACACTAGGCGTTGTGCAGGGCGGTGTGTCTGAATCCTTGAACCCGGTACAAAAAACAACAAGGACAGCTGTACCACAAAGGTGCACTACTACTTCCTTCAAGCTATGAAAAGAAACGCCTGCCTCCAGGCTGGCTATGAAAGGTTATCTGAATTAAGTCTAACTTCTGAACGGGCAGCCCAAATCTACCCAGGCTTCCTTCAAGTAATTTCATCAAAACTGAAAAAGAATGTTAAAGGAAATACAGAAGAGATACTTGGATTTATTTATTTTTTTTAAATCTGTGAAGAGGATTACTGCCCTCGACAGCCGCATGAGCCAGACAGGTTCAGAAGGTTCACAGTGGGGGAAAGGAAGCCTGGTGCCAACATCATGGGGCTGCCCCCCACCCACTCCACACACATAAAAGGAAACAAAACCTGAGCAAAACTAAGGGGGAGATTTTAAGCTCACAGCTATGGACATTTACCAGAGACACAAACTATCCAACAGACACGCGGAGGAGGGGAGGGCACTCACAACGTCACTCCCAGAAAGTGAAGACACAGATGAGGCCGAGGAGCCTGAAGACAGGAGCTGGGGGCTGGACAGCGACAAAGTCAAGCGCTGGCCGTAGGGAGACTCGGGCTCTCGGTTCTGCGTCTGCTCCCCATTGCACGTGGCTATTCGCTCTTTAATCTTGATCCTGTTGTCTGTGGAGGGAAAAAGCCTTGGTTAATAACTCCTGAGAACTGTGGCGTGGAGCCGCCCCGGCAGCATCAGTCATGGGTTCTGCTGAGCCGGGAATGCTGCTAATGTGACTGACAAACCCAACATTAGGTTTTGCTTAATTTTAAAAATTATAGTCAATTAGTTATTGGAAAACATTAAACATGCTTGTAACAACTTAGGTATGCAAATCATCTTCAAATGTGAACTTTCTAAAATCTAAATATAGATCAAGTATTTTTTATGAAAATTTGGCACCCATATAAGGATGTACTGTAAGCACAAATAAATACACACTGGATTTCAAAGACTTAGTACAAAAAATGGCTATAAGATATCTCAATCATTTTTATGTTGATTACATGCTGAAATGTTAATATTTTGACTTCAGCTGAATAAAATCTACCAAAATTATTTCACCTGTTTCTTTTCACATTTGACACGGCCCTAGAAACTTTGAAATTCTATGTGTGGCATGCATTTGAAATTCTATGTGTGGCATTGTTTCTACTGGACAGTGCTGCTCTAGATCTTATTGTGTTTTTAATTAATGCTCATCAGAAAAACTAGCTATTTTCTTAATTTGACCAATTTACCACAAAGGAATAGAGACACTTCTGCATGAACACGCCAGCCAGTGGTTAGGATGAACACAAATGAATTAATCTCTCACCCATCCCCGGCGACGGGTGGGCTTTGCTGCCCCACTTCTCTTTGATCCACCTCCGGTAGTCAATTACCTCCTGAGTTACTTTGATGATTCTTCCTAAAGTACTGCAAAGGGACATTGTTGGAGATCAACAGAGTACAACAGGTATCAGGGAGTTAGAACCCCTCTTGAGCAGTTACCTTATATACCTTATACCCCTAACAGATCATCTCACTAGGTGAAGGACAGTAGGAAGGGAGCTAAAATACATTTACAAATATATATGACTTCTAATGATTCAGCTCCAGCACACCCTGGATCGTAGTACAGAAGACCACTGTGAAATGCAGCTCCAAGTAGGGGAGCGTGGCCTTCCCACCCTCGATGGTCACACAGTGCTGACATTTCACTTCCCACTGCACAGGCAAGAATGGAGATGGTACCGAGATGAGTGCCCCGCATGGGGCCCAGAGCTCCGCCTGAAAACACCGAGCAGACAGCGGCTCAGGAACACACAGAGCTCCAGCACCACCAGCGCCTGCAGCAGCTGCTGAGCCAGGCCTCGAAACCTGTTTATTCCATCATCCACCATGGAACAGATTTCTCAAACTGTTTCAAATTCCACTCTTGACGACCACGTTACTCTTCCTTCCCATTCCTATCTCATCTCCCACCCCCTCCAATCCCACCACTACCACCACCACAGCATCATCTGGGTCAGAAGTAAATACCTCTGACTACATTTTGGGACTGTAAAAATGGCCCAAAATGTAGAACAAGGGACGAGTGTACATAAGAGAAGATGGTAGGGACTGGGTGATCAGATACATTCACTTAGAAAGTGAATGTTTATGCTTTCAAAGCTGGAGAAAAAGCATCATGTTCCAAAGTTTTGAAAGCTAGAAATCACCTCTCCAAAACAAAAGACCCTGAAGAAAATGTCAAATCTCCAAGAAAGAAATTTTCAACTCTCAACCATGGATGAATCCCATACAGCCATCCCACATTCCTAGAAGGCCTTCCTTCACCAACATACCCAAATTCTACTGAAATACGGCAGAACATCCCTTCATAAATTCCATGGAGGTAAATGACACAGGAAAGGGGTAACTACCATCCCACAGGCATGCTGAGCCCAGACACAGACACGCAACCCATTACCTTTCGGCGTCTCTGTTTGGATAGGACCTGGCCAGCGGTGACACGGCATGGCTGAGCACTATGTAGGCATAGTCGAAGACCTGCTTCACCTGCATGGCGCCATAGGAGCTCCGGCCAACATCATTCCCTGCAGCAAAAAGGCTATGTCAGACTCTCCCCACACGCACATCATCGTCCACATTTCAGATCTTGTCATACAAGTGACTCTGAAGCAGGCCCTCACCAGCAAAGCCCAGACAGGCGAACACAATGGGCACGCATGGCAGTCGGCACTAGCAAAGGCCCTGTCAATCACCATACACAGGGCACGGTCTGTGAGTGCCGAGGGGCCTGGTCTGCATAATCACTGCCCACGTGCTCACGGCCCACCTCATGAAGGCAGCTGCCATTCACAGACGGAGCGACAGCTCACAAAAAGCCCACTCTCCAGGTGGCAGACACACAAGGAAGCCAAAAGCTACCATTGTGCAGACCGGAGCACTGACCCAGTGTGATCGCCGATCTGACAATCAGGAGGCCTCACAAGGCAGTCAGAAGGGCAGCTAGCCCCAAGTGCACCCCAACTCAGTCAAGACTAACGGAACCTGCAGGAAGTGAATCCTTTAGAATGGAATGTGAATTCTCATGTGTGGAAAACTGGGACAGCAAATCAAAGAAATCTGTCACAGAAGTCACCAAGGAAGTCAGTCAAGAGGAGCTTACTTTTCATCAGAAAAGCACTGTTTCGAATTTTAATCTACATACAACTCATTCTTCACAATCAGGTTAAGTGTAGACTTTTTTTAAAGGACATATATTGTAAGTACTGGAATTTTATCTTTTCTAGGTTTATATTATATATCTCAATGATTATGTGGGTCTTTGTTTTTTTGAGTACATTTCAGTAGACACTTGAAGACAATGGCAATGTCTCCAATGTGACTGATCCAACAGACAAAAAGATGGATGATACACTGCCACACCGTGCTACCAAAAAAACCACTCAAGAGCCTGCATAAATCACGCCATCTACAAGCAACAACAAAACACATCAGCCAATGTGTTTTCCCTGAGATGATCTTTAGGAAATAAAGTCAAAAGCCAAGTGACTAACAGGTTTGCGTTGTGGGATGTGTTCAACATGATAACAATAATAAACATTAATATCCATATACGAAAAAAGTGGAGAAATGCATGTCCAAATAAAGGGATTATGGCATCTACTGTTTTTCTATATTACATACTTCTGGGAAACAAATGATTTAGAATGAATACGTAATACTTCTGTAATCAGAAAAAAAAAGATTTTCCTTAATTCTGCTTTATTACAGAATGTAAACAGTTGGAAAGACAAAAGTTAATTAGAAGCATTAAATAAGGATTTCTCAAAATGTCATTATTAACTGGTTAGTATAAAAGAAACCTGTGGCTGGGCATGGTGGCTCACGCCTGTAATCCCAGCACTCTGGGAGGCCGAGGCAGGTAGATCACAAGGTCAGGAGATCGAGACCATCCTGGCTAACATGGTGAAACCCCATCTCTACTAAAAATACAAAAAATTAGCTGGGAGTGGTGGTGGGTGCCTGTAGTCCCAGCTACTCAGGAGGCTGAGGCAAGAGAATGCCGTGAACCCGGGAGGCGGAGCTTGCAGTGAGCCGAGATCACGCCATTGCACTCCAACCTGGGCGACAGAACGAGACTCTGTCTCAAAAAAAAAAAAAAAAAAAAAAAAAGAGAAACCTGCATCAAGAGCAAATGAATTGCCCGAGGCTCTCAGAGCCCCAACATAGCCCCCGCACCTCCCCCTCACCCCCCGAGGCTGGCCTAGCTCCCAGCAGTGGAGGCCGGGGAGCCCTTACCTGGCAGCAGGGGGTCCTCAATGCACAGCATCGACGGTCTGTACCCGCTGGTCATGGCTTTCATGATCTCCTCTTTGGCAATATAGGCACCTCCTTCTTTGATTCTAATACCGGTTTTCAAGTAATTAAAATTTCTCCCATAGAGTTCAAAAAATTCTACAAGAAGCATTCCAAGGTTTTCATCAGCTCTCCGGGCATCAATTCTTGGATGCAACTGTAAAAGCAATGCACCCACAATTTGTATGGATTCATGGCATGTTCTAAAGAAAATAGGATACAACGAAGTCTGCCGTCCAGCAGCCTCTTCAACGCAATACCAGTGAGAGGCACTCGCTCACTCACCAGCACCACGAGGAAGCCTGAACAGCAGCCTCTTCAATGAGGAGTGTTCAAAAGGAATACAATGTACTAATCTCAATTTTATTGTTGTTTAATTTTTGGAATTGTTAATCCATACAGCAAACTTCCTGCAAACACAGATACCTGATTAACCAAATATTGGCAAATAAGTTGACTATATTCTGCATAACTTAGTTGTCTGGATGGTCGATGTAATTTCAGATTCTCACCGTCCTAATTTCGTTATGCTGAAGTACAACCAACAGGGGTCAGTGTTAGACTGAACAGTATGGCGGTATCACGTAAAACCAGAAAGTGAAATGACTGATTTCAGCTGAGTATAGGTCATCAGTATTACATCATAATATTTATAGCAAGTTTCCATCCTGCTTGCACACAGATGAGCACCACTCTCAGTTCAGTGCCATATCGTCTTCAAAAAAGGCATTGGGCTTGTTCTGAACTAAACCACTGTCCACCACACCTCCTGAGGGTCGTAATTCTCAGCTGTCCAGACCTGCATTGCCCACATGTCTATTTAAATGAACTAAAACAAATTAATTAAAAATCCAGCTTGTTGCTCTCACCAGCCACACTGCAATACTCAGTAGCCACATGTGGCACCAAGCCCCTTGCCGGACCATGCAGAAGTGGCCGTCACCATCACAGAGAATTCTATCGGACAGTGCCAACTAGAAAGGGATGGACAAGGGCACATGAGAGAAATCCCTCAGAGAAGCACGGTGCTTGAAACTATTTATAACACAGAGTGCCAGGAGGAGCTGCAGCTTGAAAGCATACAAATGTTTTTAAGTTTCAGAAGAATCCCGGAGTTCTCTGCATATTTCCACCACACAAGAGGAGGATTCCAATTCTGGCATCACCTTCATTCCCTTCCTTATTCCTTGTCTTTTAGCCAAAATCACATATCCAAGAACCTGGCCAGTGGCAGGGTGGGCCTCCTCCCCTCACTCAGTCAAGAAACTCAAATGTTGCCACAGTCACACCGCTGAGGCAGGACAAGCTCTGGGCACTGGACAAGGCACAGGGATGTGGCAGTGAACACAGGAATCCGACTCATGCTATGGTGGCCTCCTGTGGGGTCACAGGATCACTGAAAGGACCCCCTGAGGGGGTGGCAGGAGGCCCTGGGCCCAGGCACACATGGCACATGCATGATCAAAGTATTAAGTAGCTGTTGTTACTACAAGGCCATGAAAATAGTGCAAGTCAGGAGTATACTAGTAAAGAACAGAGGCCCATGTTTAGTTCAAAATAATGTCCAAAAACTATGGAAGAAAGGCTATACACTAACGGCCACATCTCAGAGGGGAAAGTGAAAACAGGACAGTGTGACCTGAACTGTAAGAAAACAGACATGGAATTCCATTTTCACTACTCTTAAAGCATCTCTGCAGAGACAGACCAAGGAAGCTGCGATCATCACAGGTGGTTACCCAGTGGTTCTACTATCATAGCATTCATGACAGTGAGAACATTACCAAATCATGAACAGAAACGGCTCGCTCAGCACAATCACAAGTACAACATTAATGGTAAACATGGACAAATCCAGTTGTGCAGCTAAATTATATAGGCAAGATTTTGTAAAGAACAGAATTCTTCACTCAAGAAAATATAAACACAATACTGTTTCAATTAGAGATGATTTTAAATGTTTAAAAAGTGTTAAGTACAGTTTATCAATACATCACAGCATTTAACAATATTTTTTAAAACACATCTGTTTTCTGATAGATTTTCCACGTTACTCAACAAAATAAGGACCACATATAATTTCAGACAAAATAATGAGGTTTCATCAATTGAGAAACCAATCTTGTAAATCCTTTTCTCATATGTGGTACCAAACTTTATTCTGAGACAATTTTTTTTCAATATAAAATCACAGGCAAGCACCAAGAAATGTTTATTGTTTACCATGAAATGGACATTTCTAAATATAGAGAACTCCTTGAGCTTGCACTGATGTGCACTGGACCCACAGAACCAGATGGGCACCCCCGCACTAACAGTTACACCCAGTACAAAATGAGCTACAAAGGAGCCTCCAGAAAGGTGCATTGATCAAGAGGGTTTTAATATAAGAATCAGAAATCAGCCTCTAACAAATTGAAACAATATAGTAAAAGGAGAGCAAAGGCTGCTGGAACCCACAGGACAACTGGCTGGAAGAGTCTACTCTTACACATGTCTCAACAGAAACGGTCTCAAGAAAGCATACGTACCTGTAGAAAGCTAATGGCCATTAAAATTAGGCTGTATGAGCTAATTCCACCTGTAAAAACTTCATTCAGGTCCCTCTGCAGAAGGAACTGTTTCAATACTAAAATCAAGTAAGGCAGCAATGAATATTTCTGTAAATTCCAAAAGAAAAAGATTTATTGAGTAATTACCATACTTTCAAAGAGATTTCACATAGCAAATTACACAAGACAGAAAGGAACGTTTCCTCCATCCTCTTGCCCATCTGAAGACTCTCAGTAAGTCTCAAACTTTGGTTGGGAGACGCTAAGAATTAATTTCCTGAGGGGCTTGTGAAAATCGAGACTGTGGAGCTCTCCCTCGGTTATGACTCAGCAGGGGTGCACCCCCACCATGAAGAGTCCACAGGCACAAAGGAACTCAAGGCAAGACCAGCGCGTTCGCTGGAGTATTTATGTGCTTGCTACGCAGGCCGTGAGGACAGTGGGGGCCTCCGGAGCAGGAGAGCAGAGTGAGGGTGGCAAGGAAGGCAGAGCGGCAGGAGATGACAGGAGGGAGGGAAAGCCTGGCTGCTGCTGTCCGTGTTGTGCTGGGGGCAGACGTGCTCCTTCAGACCAGATGACAAGGGGGAAGGGGGAACCTGAAGGGCAAGGCCCTTGAAAATGGAACAAGACGGGACCAGATTGCAGGGGTGGATTTGCCCCTGCTAAGGACTACAACGGCCTCTACTGTAACAGGATTTGCCCCTGCTAAGGACTGCACAGTCTCTACAGTAACAGGAAGAAGTCACGACCACCCAGGGGTGGGTCTGCCCCTGCTAAGGACTGCATGTCCTCTACTGTAACAGAAGGTCACGACCACCCGTTTAAGACCATGAACATGGTCAGAGTCCCAAATACATCAGCTCAACCAAATCTCTCTGCCCATCCTCAGGCACTGAGACCACCCAAAGTGAGTATATCTAAGACAGTTCATGATTTATCAACTTCCACTGGACCCCTGCGCAAAACCTGCGAATGAGGCACGCTGAGCTAGAAGCAGTCTCTTTGTAATAACTAGAAACAACATTTTAACAAAGCCCTCTAAAATAATTGTCAACTTTATAAAATGGTTACTCAAGAAAAGCAAATTTTAAAACCAGCTATGTAATTTCAAAGTATCTCTAGAAATAGCATTGTAGGAGAAATAATGTAAGTGTAGTCTGTATTACGAAAGACCCCTGTGGGCAGCTGACAGCTGTAAACATCTGTAGGAGAAAGGCCGCCGAGCATAAGCACTCCAGTCCTGCACTTTCGCTGCGCGAGGTCACCAAGCACAGTACCTTCATGTAATTCTTGATGAACTCCGCTGCCCGGACGCCCGTCTCCATGTTAAAGCTGATGTCAACTTTCACTTCAGTCTCCTGATCTGTGAGCTTTATTATTGGTACCTGTAAAGATTTCATTTTAAGAACTGCTTTAATATGCAGGACTCTCCACAGCCAGGCATCAAAATGCTGCAAAGCTGTACAGAGGTTTGGTGTTTTTTCTTAGTAATGAAAGGGGGTCAGAGAACATTGTCAGCATCAGTAGTCCCTGAATCCAGGACAACTCCCAGGCCCCAGCCCCTCACAGCAAGGCCCACGTTCTGTCCCGCCCCTGCAGCCCTGCATCAGCACCGGAGGTGACCCAGCATCAAAGAGAAGTGAGGGGAGGGAGCCAACAGGGAACATGATGAGTTAGTCTCTGCCACGCCCACCCTACGTGCTGGGATGGGGAGAGGTGCCTGGCCCCCAACTTCTATTTGGTCGAATTTTTGAAATAATTTAATGTAACTTCAAAGCCATTTTTTAAATTGTACGTTATACTGATATTGTTTCTCCAAACAATACTGATATTGTTTATCTACTTTGGGTTTTCACTCTTTAAGATAATTTTACCAAAAAAAACTTTCCCCTAAAAGATTCAGCAAATAAAGGGCTATTTTAGAAATACTCTCCCCAACAAGAACTGTCACCAAATGGCACTCAAAACCTGCCTGAGCAACTGTCCAGGCCACACTCACGCCCCACCGCCCACCCCACCAGTGAAACTGTGTTCTTCCAGGAAAAAAGGCAATGTCTGGTTTCCTTCAGCCGTGAAGCATTAAAAACGGAGTTCCTTTAACCAAAACAATCAGGGTCTGATGAAAGGTTTAAACACCAGTGAAAGGCAACACAGGGACGGGGCATTCAGTACACACCTACTCTGGGCTTTAATGTCTACACTTGAGGGCAAACCACCAAGGACTCAGCGTGTGAGGACAGGCCAGTGGGGCCAGAGTCGCCTGGACGCCACTGCAACCACCAGACAGGGTAAGCTCTGGGGGCCAGCACATTCTAAGAAGGCAGAGAAACAAAATACTTTCCCAAAGAACTCATCAGAAACTGCTTTGGAAGAAGTCAACACTCGATGGCTATGCCTTCCCCGACACCCAGAGTTCAGGAAGCAGCTTCCTTTCCATCTCAGGGACTCCTCCCCACAGTCACTCCTGCCACTCTCCTGCCCTACTCTTGCACACACTCACTCACCGCAGCAACCCCAAATCCTGAGGTGAGGAGTAACACTGGAACATTCAGTTTTGGGTTGTCCTTCCAAACAGACAAGCTTTCACCTTAAACTCAGCCCTCGCCCCGGGGCTCTTGTGCCCATGACAGACCGGCTGCATGGTGAGGACGGTCCCTGGAAAGGAGCAGTGGCAGGCTCCAGGCTCTCCCTGCAGTCTACACTGGCCTTCAGGCAACAGAGGAAGAGGTACTTAGTAGCCAATATGCGACAGTAATGAGGTCACTGGGACGAAGCAGTTACTGCAACAACTGCTCAACCTACTGTGTGTCCTCAGGACAACCGCACCTTAGTTCTCTACTCCAAAGGTGGTCGCCTGGTCAGGATTCCCATCCACCTCCCCGCTGCCCCTTGGCACACACAGAGGAGCAGCAGACAACAGCGGCCTGGGCTAAACGCAGGTGCTGCCTCGCACTGCCGCCAACCCACGTTGGGCTAACTACCTCACCTCTCTGCACCTGTTTCCTCACCTGTAAAATGAGAAGAGCAACAGTGTCTGCTGATGAGAGTGGCTGGGAGAGCTAAGTGCAATAAGGCCCATAAGCATTTGAGAAAGTGGCCAGCCAGGGCTTGTCTCATGCTCATGAGAAGAGCCAACAGCCCCTTTTGGAACCTGGGCCTGGAGGGAGCCTCTGGTGCTGCCTGCTCTCTCTGGTCCACATGACAATGACGTGAGCACGTGTACTTCGTTAACTTTCACCAAGATGTGCACCTGGTACATGTGCACTTTTCAGTGCATATATCACGTTTTAAAATTTGCCCCCAGTCCCAATCAAAAGCACCTGACAAGGAATCACCTGAGAAGCATGTGAATGCCCCCTCCCCTACCACCACACAGGCAGGAGGAAGCTCCCACCTTAACTGACGCTCTGCTAAACACTAGGAGGATGTGAATCACACACTACATAAGTTGACACACAAATTTAAAAATGAAATGCTAGCCAGTCGCACAGGTGAGCTAAGAACTGTCATACGACAGGCAAGTACCTCCCAGTCACTGGGGGCTTAGAATCTTGAACACACTTCCCCCAAAGAGAAGAGGCTTTTCATATATGCATATATTTTGGAACAACGAAGGAACAGCTAAGTTGTTCCTCTTGAATTTAACGTAGCAAATGGTAATCATAAAAACCATGGTTTAATCATTGAGCCAAACACTCCAAAATGGGCAGCACCTGAATGTCAGTGTCCGCTTTCAGATATGACTCTCCTTTCCTATTCATCCTAACATGAGTAGACACAATCATATATTTTCATTCCAAGAACAGTTTAACGGGCTCACAAATCCCAAAAGTTCAGACTCACTAAACATGTTCTCAGTTGGTGATCATGACTATAAAACAAAAACATAAAACACTTGTCTATACCAGAAGCAGATTAATCATCGAAACCATAGCCAATAACTGTGTAAAATACCACGAGCTCGTGACACAGGCGTATCCTGTAACCACCTGGGATGTGACGAGGCTCCTGCCCAGACAGAGGGGCCAAAGCCAGGCACTCACCGTAGCCTTGTCAAGGACTTTGATGGAACACGGCTCAGCTACATTGTGCTTCCGCAGGGCTTGCTCCAGCAGCTGTAAAGGAGGACGCTCCCATTTCCCGAAGACCACCAGGTCTATGTCGCTGACAGAAGAAAATGCACGTCAGCCACTGCTCCCCTTACCACAGCCTACACACTCATGTGGGCAGGATAAGCACCACCGCACATGTGCCTGCGTCTCCCCCAAAGGCCAAGACACAATCTCACTAGGCTATGGCCCCTAAGGAAGTGAAATGCAGTTCATAAACTACAGCAAGTCCTCGCTGAACTGAAGGGAAGACTTCCATAAGATGGAAAGCAAAGGTTAAATGATTCTCCCAACAGCACTAGGTATGTGAGGGGATTCAGATGAAAACGCCTGCCCCCAAAGCAGGCTGAGGCCCCGCTCTCCCAGCACCTACTCCAGCACTACCTACACTGGATCACTCCTGCAGACTCAGGGATTCCTGGATACCCGAACCTGTTCAATTACCCATTGGCCCTGCTAACATCAACCCCCAAATCCTGAGATTAGAGCCTCTTCAGCCTCCAAATGCTAACTAGCAGTGGGTTAATAGAAGGTAAACTTTTAATGAGACAGTGCACGGAAATTTATTTGGATATCAAGAATCCTTAATGAGAAAATACCAGTTTACATTTTAGAATGCAAACTTGTTTGACATTTTCTTACCAGGTAAAAACCCTTAGAAAATACTATTTAAAGAGAATTTTGCTTGAATCTTCATTAAAACATAAGATCAATTTTTCAAACACATGTTCTAAAGTATCAGCAGAATGTCTTCTATTGCGTTTACTTCCCACAGTCCTCCCACCTGTCTTCTTCACGTTTCCAGCACCCAGCATTTTTGCACCCCAACAAATTAAGTGTGAGGCAAAATGCAAAGCAATGAATTCATCATAACACTAAATTAAATCTTTCTGCCAATTTCCTTCTGTAACCACAGTCTTTTCCTTCAGCTGGCCTTTTTCGCCTTAGACTCAATTACAAAGAATCTACTTGTAGCCCTTAATATCGCCCAGACACCATCCCAGCCTCTAAATAAGCACAGACACTAGCCCATGCCATGCAGTCTGGTACTCACCTAGTTGGAAGATAGAGACCTGTACTAAAGCTGCCAAATATCTGTACCTGAAAGAAAGAGAGGTTGCTTTAAAATGTATACCACAAACCAAGCAGTCACACTACCATTACTTCTTACTACAAGAAAGCCCTCACTATACCCTTGGGTAAAAAATAAAACTACCTTGGAAACTGATGGAGGGGACTGTGTAACAATTAACCAGAAAATTCCCTTTAAGTTAAAGACGTGCCCCAAAAAGGAATGTTTAAAAACTCTAAGTTAAGAGGTGAAACAAGTTTCGTCTTCACCCTACAACCCTTCAAAGCTGAGGACTTTCCAGAGCTAGCTTTGAACCCTTCAACCTCTTCTTAAACCCACAGCTAAGGCACTGGGGCAGGGCCTTGTCCTAGGGCTCTGAAGTTTAAAGCCAAAAATATGTATCATTTTTAAAGAGGAGCAGAAAACTGGGTCGTCCTTGCCCACCACCAACCAAGAGCACACATGCCCCTCACAGCTAGAGCATGGCCAGCCCTGCCGGTCCCCTGAGCCCAGCCAGCAGCAGGGAAGGCTGCTGAGCAGAGCCAGCCAGGGGCAGGCTTCACACCGCCTGCACCAAGCATTCCAGAAGGCCCCTCTCCACATGTCAAAAACACTTGTTCCTTCACCGCAAGAGTGGTGTGTGATGAGGGAACACTTCCAAGTTTTACAAAAATGAACACATTATATGCTACCATGTGTGGTGGTGGGGAAGCAGGGGTGGGTGACAGGGCGAAATTTCTAAATTTAAGGTGAACTTAAGAGAAACAATCACATCATTCTCCCCGCTCCAAAAAAAAAAAAAAGTCCCTCAGCCAATGGTCCTCGCACTTGAGTGTGCGCCAGTGTCACACAGACCCGCGGCCACCGCAGCTGTCGAAGGCATCAGGTGCAGGTGGGCCGGGGGCCGTGCATTCCTAGCATTGCAGGCGACCTGGCCTTCTCAAAGCACACTTGGAGAACTGCTTCCTCGGGCCAACGGGAAAAGGTCTCTGTGGATCCAGCCGACCCATCACCACAGGGCGTTTAAATTTACTCACACATGACTTGTGGCACAGAACCCCAAAGAACATACTCACATCAGCCGTCGGCCAAAGGTCTTTAACAACAGTTTCGATCCGTTTCACCACCTCTCTTCTCATAGCTGCTTCTTCAGGACAAGGGGACATGAAGTTATAAAAGTCAATTATTTCCTCATGTAGTCTAATGGACAAAAGAGAAAACATAATAGAGTTACAATGAAACGTCACCACGCTTTCTGTTCTGTTCTTACATTAGGATGACACTCAAACATATTTCTGGCCACGAAATTCAGTTTCATTTCTCCTCTGAAAGTATAAAATGAAAACTCTGTGTTCAACAAACTTACACAGTATGACTTAGCAACACTAAACAAGTGAATTTTGTCAATTCCAATTATCAATAAATTTACAACTGGCCTTTAAAGATTTATCAAAAAAAAATCATCTCAGTGATTCTGCACTGAAAAAAATGAGAGAATTCCATCCAGGAAGTGTGAAAGCAGCTTTCCAATGAATGTGGCACAGTCGGGCACAGGTCTGAGGGTGGGACCCAGCTCCAGTGCATGTCCCAAGGCCCCATCAGCACCTCCCTGAGTAATTCAGCTAAGGAGAATGGGAGGGACTGAGAATGGGCCAAGGTGTGGGGAAGGAACACGTGAACAGGAAAAAAGATATGTGAGTCCTCAGGGGCCCGGCGGCCCAGGTCGCCCAAGCTACCTGGTGACCATCCACTAAATCCAGGTTCCATCTGCCAGTCTCAGCAGAGAGAAACAGGGTCCCTGGAGGCAGAAAAGTTGATCTAATTCAATACTCAAGTATTCTCTCCTTAAGAGGCCAACAAGGAGGTCAACAGCCAGATGCCTGTGGGATAGGAGTAAGTAGGGCCTCTGTCTCTCTTAACAAAAAACTAAAGCACTGTTTTCAAGCACTAGGAGCAAGGCCTGGAAGACGCCTCATGCCACCACCTCAAAGGTGCTGATGTCCTGTCACCCCATGGGCTCCAAGAGCTGAGGTCAGCCCTGTGGTCAGTGGCACCAGCCTATGTCATGAGTTAAGGCTGAAGCCTACACCGATGACTGCAGGAAAAGTGCTGTCGTCCTCCTTTCCTTTAATAGATTAATTAAAGATGGAGAGAGGAGAAAGCAAATTATCCAGTCCCAGGAATTATAACAAATCAAACTCATCTGCTTCCTTAATGCTAGGACTCCTAGGAATTATAACAAATCAAACTTGCCTGTTTCCATTCTAAGTTTCACTAATCAAGCAAACAGCAGAAGACAAAACAGGGCCAATGAACAGCGGGCAAAGTGGAAGCATATAGCACCTCTTACAGGACCCGCCAGGGGTGAGTCCAAAGGTGAGTGGCCCCGCGTCAGCCTACAGTTTGGCTCTTGTGTAAAGTTAATTTCAACTGTCTCTCACCTGAAGTATCGCCACTTCCCACCCTGCCAAAAAAGTCATTTGGAGGAAGCATTCCAAACTGCCCATAGAGGGTTTAAGGCTAGGCTGCAAGCACACATGAGACTCCAGTAGCAGCAAATAAATGCTGGGCACCCTTGCTCATGAAGCACCTGCAAATCAGGCCATCCCTGCAGCCTAATTTTATCTATCACATTTAATTTAAAAAAACATGTGTCTGGATGCGGTGGCTCACACCTGTAATCCCAGCACTTTGGGTGGCTGAGGTGGGTGGATCACGAGTTCAGGAAATCAAGACCATCCTGGCTAAAATGGTGAAACCCCACCTCTAGTAAAAATAGAAAAAAAATTAGCTAGGCATGGTGGCACGAGCTTATAGTCCCAGCTACCCGGGAGACTGAGGCAGGAGAATCACTTGAACCCAGGAGGCAGAAGCTGCAGTGGGCCGAGATTCTGCCACTGCATTCCAGCCTGGGCAACAGAGCAAGACTGTCTCACCCAAAAAAAAAAAAAAGGTAAGAAAACACGTCACCCTAACTATGGTCCCAATTCAGACAGCCACCAGTCCAGCTGTTAATAGATCCCAACATTAAAATATTTTTTCCAAACTGAACAAACTACAAGAGCTTTGAAGTAAAGCTTCTATCTTTTCAACAATTACTGAGCACCAACTACATACTAGGCATTTAACTATCTTTTCTACCCGCTCAGTAGGCCACTTTAAAGTCTGAGATGTTACCTAAAATTTCCTACCACTTAGTAATGTAAGCAGGACTAGATATGGCACGTTAGCAGGTTAATATCCACCCCAGGGAAGAGCCACAGGCCAGCCTCTCTCCAACAGCAAGAGCGTCTGGGTGGACCCCTTTACCTTCACCAGTCACTATCACTGTCACTGCAGAGAGCTAGGCACAGGCCTGGGCTCTCCATGAGAACAGCACTGGGAAGTCTGTCCACCTAAACCACTACACCACGTGGCCTCCTGTACCTCACAGTCCCGTTCTGAGGATAACAACAGGAGAAACTTAGAGAGATTCTAACAAAGATGCAGGCTTGGAATTATTAAATAATTGGCCCAAAGTCATGGAAGAATACCAAGGCTAGGATGCTAAAATTCTATCCACATCCCCCAGATTTAACTCATTAAAGCATACTATAAACAGGGCATTCCAATTTGTCAAAATGCCACTCCAGGTTTCTGCCTGCAGAGTAGAATGTACTGTCAACTTTAAGTTCTACCTGAAGTAACAGCAACATCAAATAGCTTTCAGGACCTGTGCAGCCACATTCACCACCCTCCGGGGCATCCCCTACTATCAGGACATGCTCAACACTCCAGGAAAGGAAGAGTATGGAGATAACACCTGCTGCAATCTGCCTCAGACACACAAAATCAGCGTAACACCGCATCTGTTTTTGTCAAATGTCTGTTCCCTTGCACAGAGAGAAGAGGGGGTGGCCTGGTATTCCTCCCCTAAAACAGGAGAGATTAATGGCGAGGCGTGGCCTGCCCGTGCTCCTAGCAGAAAGGGGGCTCAGGGGAACACGGGGCCTCCTGACCTTGGCACTGTGTCCAAACAATGAGGGGCACTAATAACCACACCTGTCTGAAATTTGTAATAAAATGGACCTAAAAGTGAGCAACTGTTGTAACAAATATTAGATAATAAGAGCTAAGAACAATTTTGTTTTGCCTTTTCAGAACAGAAAGGACACAGCCGGCGGCCCGGCCATCCATGCCTCTTGGATAAGGGAGTCAGACAAGGCGGCTCTGGCGAAGCGCCCCACTGGCCCTTCTTCCAGGAGAGTGGGGACCAGCGAGGTGCCGCACGACGCCGGGACTGCGCACGAGGCAGAGCGTGAGACTGATGGTGGCCGCAGGACAGTACCAACCATCATCATAAAGCCTCTGGGCTGACCTGCAAAGTCCCCAGTCTGCCTTCCGCTTGGCTCTTTGTGAGGCCCTCAGAGGGTGAGGGGTGGGGGCCAGGCAGCGAGGGGGAACACTGACCAAACTGAGAAACAGTGCGCAGTTTAAGAGCAGCCCAACAAAACCCACATGAGGGCACTGCCCAGCCGTGCCCACCCAGCGGCCTCCCTGCAACCGCACGATCCTGGAGGCCATCTGTGGATGGACGCAATGGCTCACTGCTCCATCTCCGGTGCCCAGAACAGCGATTGCCTGTGCATGGAATGAATCAATCAAGTTTTGCTAAGATATTTTGCTGACCTTGTCATTGCTCATATACATTCTCTATAAAATGACATCTAAAATTAACATTCTGAAAATATTTTACCTCTGCACTGAATAATTTGATCTGTTAGCAGAAACCATTTAAATGGCCAACTATCCCTTTAAAAATGTAAACAGTCACTAAGTGTTTTGGATTATCTCATTCAATACTAACATTGCCAGGACTTTTCACTGCCTTAGAAAGCTGTGCACATACCTTCACAGAAAAGCCTTGCTGACCACAGACCATGCCACCAGTGCCAACTACGACATACCTCCTTTACTCATCTATGACTTCAAATACTGAATATACCCACTGCTTCAATTCTCCAAAAGTCTGTTACAGAAGTACATCAATGAAAAGTTTTAATCATTTCTTCTCAACAAAACAGAAATAAGTTTAGTCTTATGTTCGCACATACCAAACCTCCACGGAATTTACAACTGGCAGGATGTCCGCATAAAAACCACACTAAAGTCTGCTATCCACAGACCAGTCATCAAAATCTTTTAAGAGCTCAATTTCAGTTCTGCTCACTAGTGTTCAGTCTCTAAATCGAAGAAATTTCTATGCATCGACCATAATAGAATATATCCTTCTACAGTGGATAACAGAGGTGGCATCTCAGAACCAGTAGGACACACTGACAGCCCGAGGCAGCCCCAAGGCCCTGCTGCCCCTCCGAGCATGCCATCATCCCCGTCCCCATGAGAAACGCTGGCGGCACGTCGGGAAGCAGTGCCAGCCGGGAGGCGGCCTGAGCACCCTCCCCTGCAGCCTCAGGCAGCCAGTGAGACCTGGGAAGTGCCTGGGAGGGCTTCTTAGGGAAGGAGCTGGCACATAGCCCTCTGGCCTCGCCCCCTACTCCTGACACATTAGGCTGGCACTCTCCAGCTGGGGGCTGCGAGTGGCCCAGGAAACTCCTTTATGATACAAATCTCATTCTCAGCGGAGGAGCTGAACGGACAAACTGAGGTGGGGCCGAAGGACACAACTCCAGGAACACTGCCCCCAGAACCAGGGGCAGAGCTTCCAACTGCTCTGCGGTGACTTCCAGCCTCGTCTTAGATTTTGTCACCATTTTGAGTTGGCTGTGGTGTAGAAAAGAAGTAGGATCTATAAATGAAGCAAGCCTCTGATGCTTGTCTCCGCGAAGTGAAATCCTGGGACATTAGCAAGCCTCCTGCCCCACACAGAGCAGGGGCAGCTTCCTGACCCATCACTATGGAGCAAACCCTGAATGATTCATTTCCTGGTTATCTTAAGAAAAAAGGAAACGGTGACAGCAGTTTTTTTTTAGTGAATTTTCATTTTAATCAAGAAACTACTAGAAAACAGAATTCTGAAGCATTATTTCCTAGTGTGCTTTACTAAAAATTAGAGAATAAAGTTCATTGAAAAACAACAAAAGATCACTCTTGTTTACAATCACTACCTTGCAAGAGTCCAAACCCATCAAAAGGTAACGACTGCCTTCTCCATTTAGTAAATTCCCGATTTTCTGCTTTTAGTACTAAAAAGCAAGATCAGCAATGTTTTCGTATTTTAGTTATCTGGTATATGCTTGCTGCATGTATTTATGAGACCCAACTTACTGAGCTATTTTAAGAGCAAAAGAAGGATCCTACAGTTAGAGAACAAAACTATATTATTCCATAGCTAATAAAGCTATTGATGAAAACAGATGACCCATTTCAGGACATGATTTTCGGCTTTAGAAGCTGAGCTAATGGGATTAACTGGTTTTCCAGTTTGTCCAAACTTGAATTAAAGCCAAAGCCAGGGAGGACTGGCTGGTTTTGAAGCTGGGGCCAAAGAGGTGAAGCAACTCCACCCGTCCCCAGCCTCACGCAGATAGGGCACTTCGTATCCCTCCCAGGGCAGAGCTGGCTCCTCCTCCATCTCAGCCCCAAGGCTCTGCCCTGCCTTCCCCACAAGGCACAATTTCTAAGTTGTTCAAAAGTGACTTTTTTGTAGTCTACCGAAGGACAGGCAGCTGCACTGCAGTAGGTAAAGAACAAAGGTACTAAGGGGCACAAAGGCAAAGGTGACAGCCCTGAAGCCAGGACAGCCTATGTAAAATAAAACACTTTAGAAAGAACAGTGGGGCCAGAAGCAGCACACCAAACACTTTATAACCCAGGTCTCTGGGTGGGGAACATACAGGAACATACTATGGGTTTGCTTGTCCAGGACGTTATCCTAGACTTTAAATCCAGTAGCTTCTTTTAAGCAAAGTGATGGTCAAAGGTCAGATATCATTCAATGTTTAAGGGAAAGGAAAGGTCACGAAAACGAACACGCCCTCCTCCGATCTGGATACAAGTTGTTTCCAGCCAGGAGTGTTGGCCCAGGTCTGCAGACCCAGCTAGTCAGGAGGCTGGTGTGGGAGGATAGGCTGAGCCCAGGATTCAAAGCTACAGTGAGTGGTGATTGCACCACTGCACTCCAGTCTGGGCACCAGTGCAAGACCCCATTTCAAAAAAAAAAAAAAAAGGCTTCAGCACCTTAAACCCACTGAACATGAGGAGCTGCACTCTGAAGAATGGACGCTTCCAGTCTCCCAACTCACTGAAATCTCACAGCTCTCAACACTCAGGTCTACAGTTCTGTCCATGTTAATTATGTGCCTCAGTTTACCTTTAACACCCCATTAAATCTCATCAATCCTGAATGCTAGGGAAAAAGTGATTTTACAAACTGCATGTGAGTTCAGTTCCCAGTTTTTTCCACTAAAACGTAAAATGCGACAGAAAATACTGGAAACTCACTGTTAATTTATTCTCTCTCTCTTCTCCTCCAACTCTTCCTTCAAAACCCTTAAAACGGGTGGTTTCTCAGAAATCGAAGTTCCTTACCTCAGCTCCACAATGTTCACTATGCATTTTTGCCCAAAAAAACAATGTCTTAGTGAAAATACTTGGAGTTAACCACTGCAGTTTTGTAGATTTTGTAACATGCTTTGATGCTATTACACCAAAACCACAACTGATTCAGACACTACTACGTTGCACTGATAGGGTCTGGATTAATATTTAACTTTAGGAAGAGTGGGTTGCTAGAGCAAATCTCAAGTACAGCATAATGAGGGAATGACTGCATTGCTTCTATTTTGAGGGATCAATGATCCCCTTTAAAGCATCCATTTACTGATACAGTTAATGAGCTAATTATAAATCATTTTTATTTATTTTTAATTACATTACAAGGCAACTAATACCTGCACAAATTAGAAAATCCAGAAGCAGGACTTCAAGGCTTTTTTTTTTTTTTCTTTTTTAAATCAAGGCTCGAAAGAAGGAAAAGGACTGAAACTATAAATGAAACCCTTCGTGTTTCTAGGGCTGCCAGTCAGCTGCTTTTAGTGTCTGCCTCAGTTCCACCCACTCTGGGCAGGGAGGGACCTATCGATGTGCCTGTCTTTCTACACAGCGGCTGTGAATGAAGCTGCAGGCTCACGTGTAAGGAGAAGGCCAGGCAAGGACCCAGGAGAATCTGCTGCAGAGGGAAGGGGCGCCTGACAGCTACCGACAGAGGAGGAGGGCGCACTCCCCTGGAGGAGGAGCAGGAGCTGTGAGCCTCCTGAGACAGCCAATGTTAACTTGGTTAAAAAGGTTAAGACTGACTACCATTCACAAAACAGCCAGGGCAGAAGGGTTCTGCAGCTTAGGCATCAATGTGGAACTCAGATCTACAGGAATTCCACTCGACAAGTGTAAGCCTTTTTTCCCCTTCCTTCTCCCACATCTCTCCTGGGATGAGCCACAGAGGATCCTGGAGCAGGTGATGTCCCAGGGCCAGTCAGAACCTCACCGGAGGGTGAGCAGAGGTGCCTTTGTGAGTGCTGGGGGGCATGATACTCTTTCACCCCAGTAGAGCAAACCCAAGCACACGGCAAATGCCATGCAAAGGTCCTGGGGCCACTCGGAGCAGGGAGAAACACCATAATCTCCTCTTCCCCTCAGAACAGAAAGTAAGAAAGGGCTTAGGTACCAGAAACTTGTAATAATTAAGCCACAGGAAAAATACTTAACTTGGGAATCTGCATTGGTTCTAAGCCCACTGCTAAAGAAGAAAATGAGGCACCAGACCAGGATGAAGCTCCACATCTCACAAACTGAGTCGGCAGATACCCCAGCAGTGGGGCCAGAACTACTCAGAACCACCCCACACCACAGGAATCACCAGGAGCAAACCCAGGGGAGGCACCCCACCTGCTTAACATGTCCTCAACCCAGCTCAGCACACAAAAAACAAAAAAAAACAAAAAAAACAAAACAAAAAAACCAAGGGGTTCAGTCTCCCGATACTGGAGTCTGAAGCAACCCACAGCGCAATCAAGAACCCAGACTCTGAAAGAGATTAAGGAGAGGCCAAGAAGACGGCACTTCCTGAGCCACATCTGCTCCGGTCCACCTGCCACCCCGTCTGGCAGTGCAGCCACAGCATCACTGCTGACGACCACAGAGCACCTCTGGGTGCTCCGAGGGAACCGCGCCTGCTGTGAAACTGCATAACTGCGCCTGGAAGCTAGCTTGCTTGCTAGCTCAAGCAGCTGATCACTTTTGAAATGAAAGCAGCTATACTTTGTCTTTCCAGATATCCTTACACTGGATGAAAGATAAGAAGCGAACATCATCTTTTGAGGTAACAATACAGAATAAGAGCCAAGAGGCTAAAAACATTAATATTCCGGGACACTACACAACATCCGCATTACCAACATTCACACTAGATCCTCCCAAATAGTCTTTGAGGCAAGTACTACTATTTTCATGTTACAGATGACAAAACTAAGTATTCATCAGACATATGGTAACTGGCCCAAGACTATACACAACCAGGACTCAAGTCTCCATCTTGAAGTCCGAGCCACTGAGCTGGAAAGCACACTCAGGAAGGAACCCAACACAGAAGTAGGCCAGTCCTTTCCTAAAGAGTGACAAGATGTAAATATAACTCCAATTATTCAGAAAATTGTGTACATCTATCTATACAATATTTTAAAGTTGTTTAAAAGAGCTTTTTAAAGACAGGAGGAAATGCTAGCAGCATTTTTTTTTAAAATGCAAAATGATACATTTGCTACATATTTAAAGCAGCATTAAAAGTGACAAGAAATATGCTCAAATGTTAACAATAGAAAAATTATTGGTAGTTTCTGTATTTTCCACATTTTCTTCAATGTGGACATTATTGTTTTCATAATCCTAATAAAGGAAGCGTAATCATTTCAGTTTTACTAATTCATACTGCAAAGGTCAAAGAGCAGACATCACTGTGCCCATCTTAAGTCTTCTGTAAGAATTTGGGATCCCGCAGCCTTTACACTAAAGTCACACCAGCAGGGGCTCCCGCTGGCCTCTGCCACCCAGCACCACAGGACCTCATGCTGCTGACCCTGTGTCAGCTCCTAGCCCCGCATGGCTAAAAGGCCCCTTCGGCCGTCAAGTTCTGGGTCTGGTTTAGAAAGTTATCCCATACCCCAGACTGCAGCAGTACACGTCCCTGCCCTGCCAAAGGCAAGGCCCCTGAAAAAGCTATCCCACAATCGCGAAAAACCTCCAGATGCAAAGACTAAACACCGGAAGAGCTATGTGAGGAAGGAGTTCTCTCAAGTACACCAACCACACTAGAAAGGCCAACCAGGGTCTCTCGACCATGCCAGCTCTCAAAGGCACTGCTGCCAGGGGGCTGTGCTGAGTGGGATTCCGAGGCTACATTACATAGCCTTAGTAGAAAAAATTGTTACTATTCATTGGTGATGAATACTCATTAGCTGACATTCATCATCTGCCTGCTGTGACCAGGCACTCACTGTATGACACGCTTCACTAAGTCTGATGAAACCACCGTCACCCCATTCTACAGATGGCTCAGAGGCAAAGCACCTGCCTATACTTCGCAGGTGCCATGAGAGCCCAGGCAGCAGCTGCAGCTCTGCAGCCCCTGCCCTCCACACAGTCAACCCCCTGAGGCCCCGCCAAGATGACAGAAAACAACTATTCAAGAAAGGACTATACAAAAGGCTGGAAATCACCAATTACACAAAGTAAGTATGACTGAGTGAGAGAGAGGGAGAGAGAAAAGAACTCACTGGATCCAAAAATGTAAGCCAATATTAAAGCACAGCAAGTAGATGGGATTCGTGGTCTGCAGTTATTTACCATGAGCCTCTGCATAGCGCACCCGGTTGATACAGACAGTAGAGCTGTGGGCAGGATGATGATGCGGTCCCTACTCTCACTGAGTTTATATGGGAGGGACAGGGGGCATTATGGGGGAGATAAGTAGCCAAAATAAACCAAAAAGTTGCTAGGCAGAAATTTAAACTGGTAACCACAGCTGTGAACTTTAGGTTGGGTGGTCAAGGAGAGCCTCCCTGATACCAAGGGGCTGGAACTGAGGCTGAGACGGGAAAGGCAATGAGCAGCCAGTTGTGGAAAGACAAGAGGACAGCACTCTGGCACAAGGGACAGCAGGATGGGGCCCCCAGGTGGGACGGACTAAGAGGACACCAAGGGCACCGGCACAGCCCAAGTAGTGGAGTCTAAGACCAGGCCTGAGTGTACCTGTTCCCATGGGCCAGCTACAGAGCAGAGAGTCCGAAGCCTGGAGGAGATTCAAGATGGACCAAAAGGACTAAGCCCTCAGAAAGTCAGGATGTAGAGCCCAGCTGCCAGCAAAGGCCCCACTGCCTCCCGCTGAGCCTCGGCACTCCTGAGATGCCAGGCCCTCAGCCTGCCTGCAGCCTGGAAGGGGAGAAGGTCCCGGGGGGAAGGTGGGAGGTGTTTGGTGAGCAACACTAGGAAGGGCTTGAATGAGCGACATCCGTGGTATGCCAGCTGTGTGAGGGCAACACAGCAGAAAACGGAAAGGAAGAGGGAGCCCAGCACAGAAGAGCACAGGAGCCAGGGATCAGAGAGGAAGCCCAGGATGCCCTGCTCCACAGAAAACACAGAGTAAGGACACATCAATAAAGCACAGGGTGGACAGAGACAAGGAGTGGAACAAGAGCGAAGCAGCAACTGCACTAGGGTGGCAAGCTGGGGACCAAGGCAGGCAGAGCCCATATACTAAGAGAGCTAAGGTCACCCCTGGGAGGCTGGGCCAGGCGGGACGCTCCCACTCACAGGAAGATGGGACCAGTAGTAAAGTACCCAAGGCTCAAGAGAAACCCCCTGCCACGTTAAGGCCAACCTCAGTCTACACCCGGATCCTCAAGCAAGCAACCGAGGCAGCAGCTGGGCGCGGAAGCGAGGGCGCTCAGGACAGCTGTGCAATCAAAGGCAACCGCCCATCCCTGGGGACTGGGTCTCACCTTTGATTCCACACAACCCTCCAAGCCAGAGAGGACAGGCAACATGCGTGAGTTCTGAAGCAGAGAGTGGCCCAGGCACATGGCAGATTCAAGGAGAATGACCCCAATCAGCTCTTATTTGGGACCCTGACCATTCAACACACATGACAAAAGGCACCAACAGTGGCTCCCACTGCAAACGCAGTGGAGGACAGTGGATGCCAGGTCAAGGTGGCGCGGCACGAGTCACAGCCAGAGGACACTGCAGGATGCCACGCGGGACCACAGGGCTGAGCTGACCAGAGGCAATGCTGGGTATGTCGCCTCAAAGAAACTCACCAGAAGCATGAACCACGTTAGGAACTTAGAAACCTCAGACAGTAGTCCCAGGAAGCCTCCTGGTCATGAGCATGAGGTCTGTGGAATATGCTGCAAATCGTGGTTTCCCAGGCAGAGGCGAGACTGCAGACCCTTCAGGAGCCTGAAGTGAGTGGGGTCAGATCGCATCCCAAGTACGACATAGGGAAGCAGCTGCCCCCACATGGTGCTGTTATGAGGACTTAATGAATCCACACTGGGAAGTGCTTAGCACAAGCCCTGGCCCTCAGTAAGGACTAGGTGCAGTAGTGGTCATAACTACAAACTACAGATGCTGAAAATTCATGGACACAGAAACACCACCACTGGGCACCACAGGAGGGAGAAACAAAGGCTGAGCCTCCAACCTACACAGCCCAAGCAAACCAAGACTTCATCAAAGATTTTACTCTGATGTTTCTGCACTTAGCCACTTACGGTTTTCATGTTTTATGTTCTTAGCCTCAGCACTATCTCTTAGAAACCAGTATTTCCAACTGAAGTTAGACATCTTTCCCTTTCAAGCAAAATTAATAATTTGGCAAATTTATGTAAAGATAAGACTTTTAATGTAAGTATTTCTACTGACCAATCCATGTGTCCATCTACACGAGCCTAGAGAGGTCCTATAGTGACAGTCACCTAATTGTCCTTCTGGGTGGTGGGACTGAGTGACTTCAGAGCTTTCTGCTTCAAAAAACAAACCATGAATCAGTTTTATAAAAACAACATCGTCATTTTTTAGTTAGCACGAAGTATTCTTAGAAACAACCTCTAGCTCTAAAGCGATCAGCAAATGGCAGTGTAAGACGGCACACACAGCAGGTGGTCCCCAGCCTCACAAAACAGCCTCTCTCCAACTGGTGATGACAGCACCAGGTCCTCCTGTTGGGTTGAGAGAAGTCACCCTCAGAATCCTCTTGGGAAAATTAGGGCACTAACTGTCCATCCCTGGAGTGTCTGAATCATTAGGAGACTGGGCAGGCCCTCAGACAGCATCAGCATCTCTCCTGAGAAGCCAGATATCTCTTCTCTGGACCCAGAGACTACTGGAACTCAGCATAATTGTTTTCCTTTTTTTTTTTTTTTTTTTTTTTTTTTAGACGGAGTCTCACTCTGTCACCCAGGCTGGAGTGCAGTTGCGTGATCCCGGCTCACTGCAACCTCCGCCTCCTGAGTTCAAGGGATTCTCCTGCCTCAGCCTCCCAAGTAACTGGGACTACAAGTGCGTGCCATCACGCCCAGAGAATTGGCCAGAATGGTCTCGATCTCCTGAACTCGTGATCCACCCCTCTCGGCGTCCCAAAGTGCTGGGATTACAGGCATGAGCCACTGCACCCAGCCTGTTTTCCTCTTTATTAGCTTACCTCTTTGGACAATTCTTGCTTTGCTCTACATCTGCGGTGGCTAAAGAGGCAGGCTATGGAGTGAGACTACCTGGACTCCGACGCCAGCTTTACACCTACCAGCTGTGTGACCCCAGGCCAGCTATGCTGAGAACAGCCTCTCCCAGGAGGGTGGCAGGAGACACTGCATAAAGGGTGAGGGCTCAGTCAGGCCAGTAGAGATTACTACTGTGGCTAGGACTGTACACCACTCACTTGATGGCAGCAAAGGAAAAGCTGAGGTCCCCACCTGTTAAGGGAGGCTCTGTGAACAGCAAGTCATCTTCCCCAACCACAAGCCTTATTATTTTATTCTAAAACCAATCCTAAAAGGCTCTTTCTACTCAACAAGTCCGCAAGCTTCAGTTCATTCCATGCTTTCATCTCCCTGGACAGTTCCCATAGGTTCCCATCTTTAGAGCGTGGTCTTGGCGCTCTATCCTTCCACCCATCACACTTGTCCTTCAGCATGAACATCAGTCTCTTGTGAGTCAGAACCACAAACTCTAGATAGATTCACCTTTTGCTTTCTTCCATGAGGTAACTCGTAATGACACTTTAGAATTTCTTTGCATTTCACAGGACATGCAAGGTATCCTTTTCTATGTTTTTGGCCATCATTTCATCGTTGTCCTTCCATTTTTTATAATGTTTTACATAAGTTTAGAGACATTGCCCATAACCAAAATACATTTTACTGTGTTGCGCCACGGGCCCATCTCTGCCCATTCAGAGATCTTGCGTGGCTCTTCACTCCAACATACCAGTGCCCTCTCTGAGGGGGTGTGGGAAGGAGCCCAGGTTTGCACACCATGCAGACCTGCATCTGGGCACCAGCGCCTTTATTTTCTAGTAGCGGCTTGGGCAAGACGCTTCAACCACTTAATGCTTAATTTTTCTTTCTTGAAAATGAGTTATTGCCCAGGATTGCGAGACTGCAGGGCAAGCCCCCAACGCAGCAGTGCTGACTGAGGCGGCTGCGCTGCCAGTCCTGCTTTGTCTTTCAACTGCCGTCAGATAAAACAGCGAGTAAACAGCTCATCAGATGCTCCACTTTTCATAGAATGCAACTTCTAAGAATACTCCAGGTGACAGAAATCCCGCTGCCGCACTGCAGCCTCCCTCCAGGCCAGTTCTGGAACACCTCGAGAAAGCACGAACCCAGAGCGTACTACTGCACAGGACTGGCTTCCCTCCGAAATCCTCAACACTCCCCAACCCCAGAGCTGTCAACTTTGTCCTGCGGTGGCTGTCAAAGCACTCCGCCACATCTGAATCTAATCTCTTTAGGAAAACAAAGCAAAAGGCCCTGTACCAACATATTTGAACCATACTTGTAGAATGAGTTGCTAGGTTCCATCCCCCGCATGTTAGCGACGTCTTGTTCACTGAACAGTTAGGAGTAAAGTGTCCAGATGTCAGCCGTGAATTGACACTTCCAAGTGCAGTACCTTTTGCCAGGTCATGTCAGCCTGTCAAGGCTTCAGTTTTCTATCTACAAAACAGGAGTAATATCACTCATTTCATGGGTCAGCTCTGGGAACTCAAGGAGCAAACTCACGTAGAGAGCTAAGCCAAAAGAGCCCCACACACATGAGCCACAGTGGTGCTGGTGACCAGGAAGGCTGTTCAGAGAAGGAAGTGACCGTCTGCACCATCATTAACCTGCGTGCAAAAACGCTGAGAGACCTATCACCTGCATGCTGGACTGGAGACACTCCAGGTCACAATAGTTTCTCCGTGTTGCTCTGTGTTGCGCTGCTATGCACCTATTTTATGCTTCATGTGCTATTAAAACAGCGGCTGTTTGAAAAGGATTTGCATTGGAAACTCAAACAATTTCTAGAGCTTTCACAGTGGTAACTTGCTGAGTAACACAGTTTTTACTGTTGTATGAGTTTCAATTTATTTCAGCAACAGTTACTGAATCAAACACTGTTTCAAATAGAGTCTAAAGTTACTGCAGTTCAGAGCTGTCTAAATACATGGCCATTTAAATTTTAATTAAAAGTAAATAAAATTAAAATTCAGCTCCTCAGTTGCATTTGTCACATTTCAAGTGCTCAAAAGTCACATATGGCCAGTGGCTACTGTATTAGTGCAAAACTAGAATTATTCCATCTCCACAGGAAGCTCTACTGGACAGTGCTGTTCTAGTTGCCTTCTTAATGTTCCCTGGCCCTTAATTTTGTTTTCCTTCGCTATACACAGAATACTATGTTAAAAGCTAGAAGAGTTCAGAAAACACTTCATTCACTCCTCCTACTATGTGCACAAAATAAAAAAAAACCTTAACCAACTTTAAACGAGTTACACAGAGCAGCACATTCACCCCTGACCAAATACATCGACAGTACCCTTGCCTCTAGGGAGATGAGATTCTTATTTAAAGCTGTAGAACAGTGCTGATGTACCTTCAGAACAGTTAAAAAACAAACAAACAAAAAAAACAAAAACTAAAACACAAAACTAGAACAGACATTATTAAGGCATTGTTAAAATGTTTTAAAAATAGAAAGGTATCTTTCAATTCATAACACCCCTCCAGCCCCCCACTCCCACAACTCAGAACATTCAGTCTTTAGCAGTTTTCACTTTGATCTGAAAGTGAAAGCTGTATTTTCAAAAAACCAAGAAAAAGGCTTTTCCTGTCCAGCTGGCAAGAAGAAGGACTTAATTTTTGGTTTCAATTTCCTTAAAGAGAGGAGAAAAGGGCAGCGGTGGCCTTTTTAATCTCTTGCATGACAACTCACAGAGTGCTTCCAAGTCTTTTTTTTTTTTTTTTTGAGACGGAGTCTCGCTCTGTCACCCAGGCTGGAGTGCAGTGGCGCGATCTCCACTCACTGCAAGCTCCGCCTCCCAGGTTCAAGCCATTCTCCTGCCTCAGCCTCCTGTGTAGCTGGGACTACTGGCACCCGCCACTGTGCCCGGCTAATTTTTGTATTTTTTTAGTAGAGACGGGGTTTCACCGTGTTAGCCAGGATGGTCTCAATCTCCTGACCTCCAAATGCTGGGATTACAGGCGTAAGCTACTGCGCCCGGCCTCTTCCAAGTCTTTCATGTGCTCTAAGGTGGGTGCCACAGGCTCCGCTTCACAGGTGGGGAAACTGAGGCTCAAGTTAGAAACCGTGGCGAAACCAGGCAAAGCCAGACCTGTGAGTGTGTGACATGGGCTGATCGAGCTAGGCTCTCAAGAGCCAAGCACGTGGCTCCCAGTGCTCAGAAATGGATTCCACCCAGGAAGTTTAAAGCAGAAACATCAAAATAATTCAACTTTTCATTTCCCTTAAACTACTACATTCTACCATTCCTTCAGATCAACAGGATTCTAGAAATGTTACACTGATCTGAAATCTCTTTCAAACGGAAAGATAGAAACCACCTAACACCCACATCCTAGCATTGGGAAACCAATTCCAATCTTAAGCCACAGGAGAGCCTAACTGGTTATGCACAGCAGCTGATTTAGGAAAGAAAAAGATCACAAGCCCACAACAAAAAGGCATGTCGTTGATAATCAAAGACATTCTCTGCCAACAGGGACTGTCAGAGCTGCTCCTATCTAGCCCACCCTGTCAGCTGAGAGATGGATAAACTTCTGCAGAGATCCACCCGGCCCAGGCCCGGATGTGGTCCACTCCCTGGCTCACTGCCAGCAAATGCAGTGCACATCACCAGAGTACAGGACACCAGGGACAGGCTCACAGTGCACTCTCTAGGTGGCCCAATGGTGGACAACTCATCTCTATACTTCTCCAGGCTTTCTAACTTTTCATAGTTAGGTATTAATTTTTATAATACGAGCGAGCAGTTAAAACTAAATGGTGATGTTTTTCAAATACAGTATAGAATTTTCCTGAATGTTTTCTGCTCTTGCATTCTATATTGTAAAAGAGAACATCAGTTTAGCCACTCTCCAGGAAGGAAAGCAGATAAACTGCAATAGACTTTATTTTTTAAAATTCTAAGACAAACAACAAAAGTTTCCCTTAGCATTTGGTTTATGAATACTCCGCAGACTTGCCATCCCCCACCTGCCCTCCTGAGTTGGCAGATCCTCTTTCTGCTCTTCTTTCTTGGGAGATACATACTTAGTGGCTACCGTGTGCTTGGCACTAAGAATGCAGGCTACAATACAGCTCCTTCTTCCCTGAGGAGACTCAGGAGGGCAGTGAGGTCAGCTTTGTTATAGCAGCAGTAACTCCACAAGAGCCAAACACTCAGAGGGGCTCAGGAAGGGACAGAGGGAAGAACCATATGGGAGTTTTCTTGTCCCTCCTAAAGGAGGCATGGTGCTCTGCAGCCAAGGGTCTGGGGAAGCCAACATTCCTACGAACCTGGGCTTGCAGGACAAGTGTCCCCCACACCTTCTGCAAAGATGGACTGCTATGAATGTAAGAGAATGTTCCAGAGGTGACTCTTGGGTAAGTCATCGACCCCCACCTGCATAGGAATGACCCCTTTCCTAATCTAGCCAATGCAGGACACCTCACAAACAGGACTTTTCAATCACCGTAGTTTCATATATTCACACGGCTTTCCTGCAAACTTTTCTTAAACGACATATTTTAAAGAATGTCCATCTGAGTGCAGCACAGAGAGGTTCTCCTGGTTATGGTGGCTGCCTGAGTTCAGCAGTAACCACCAAGCCAGAGGACGGAACCGGCAATCTGCAAGAGTCATTGCGATGGGCTGGAGTCCAGTCAGGGGAAAAGTGTTGGACAAGAAGAACCACAACCTCCTCATCAACCGATTCCATGCCAGGGGAAGTCTACCCACAGAAGAACCTCCTCCCCTCAAGGTCCTACACCCTACTCCTTGGAACCTGTGGCTCCGATGAGGTTATCACACCATGATCATGTCGTATTACTACATGACCTTCAGGTAGGGAGGTTATTTGCAGGAGCCTGACTCAATCACACAAGCCCATAGAAGCAGGGGGCTTCTATGGGCTTCTAAGCAGCTGGCGGGAAACGTCAGAGAAATTCAAAGTACCTTGCTTTGCAGATGGAATGCAGGTAGCCTTAAGAAGCTGAGAGAGCCCTACCCAATTCCCCTGCTGGCAGCTAGCAAGCAATCAAGGACTTCGATCCTGCAAGGAGCTGAATTCTAACAATAAGAGGAATGCGCTGGTAAGGACCCTGAGTGCCAGCTGAGAACACAGCTGGCCAACACCCTTCAGCCTTGCAAAAGCCTGAGCAGAGAACCCAGCCCAGCCATCCCTGATTTGACACACAAAATCCACAAGACCATAAATGAATGTTCTTCTACGCCTCTGAGTTTATGCTAATTTGCTACACAGCAACAGAGAACTACCACAACATAGAAATCTCAAAAATAGGATGTTGCATGAGTGTACATCCCCAGTGTTGGGAGAAAAGGCATCCTGGCCACCTCACTCAGGCACATGTTCACAACAGGTCAGGTAATTTGGGCACCTGTCAGCGCTGACCGAGGCCACCTCTCTGCCCTCCCTGAGATGCCTCTCAAGGCAGGCTCAGAATGGCAGCTTTCAAAGAGGGCGAGGCTTGCCATCCAATTCACTGCAGAGAAGAGAAAGCACTGACAAGCCAGCCACACCTCCTAGAAAGGGCCTCTCCACAGTAGCACTGCAGCTTCTTCAATCTTCTGCGAGTCTGGGTGGTCTGACTCTGCCAGCCCTCTCCACCGTTAGTCCAAATTCTGGTTGCATCCTCAAAAATCAAGTTTCTGAATTTGAATATCAAGGTGTTTTTTTTTTTTCTTAAACAACCTTTTTTACTCCACAACTACAAAATCAGATCCTAAACCATATGACCTAACTGAGGCATAAAAAGTTCTTATTTTCCAAGGATAACCATTAACTCTTCTCCCACAGGACACTTACATGAATCCATTTAAAATGAAGACAAAATCTCATATTAAATAGTGACCAAAGACAGTTTGAGACTTTACCTGGAGACACAAAAATCTTAGAACTTTTTACTTTAAAATATTTACTTGAAATTACTTAAAAAAATTATGTCACAAACATGCATTAAATATTTCTGAGAAAAAGCAAATGACACTGTTGTTCCATCACACGCTCATAGCAGCAAGACAGACAGAACCCACTTTGCTTCACTCTGACTTCCACCGCATGAGCATTAAGCCTTTTTTTTTTTTTTTTTTTTTCTTTTTGGAGAAAAGATTAGAGGCCTCTCATTCCCAGCCAGTTTAATACTCCAACCCTCCTTTTCCAGAGTCTGTCATGCCCCCCCGGGCAGCCCCTTCTCCAAGTGTCAGCTGTCCTGACCTGGCCAGTCCTCATCTATCAGTGACCAGACATGTGGTGCAAGCAGTTCTCCAGCAAAACTTTCCTCAACTCCAGCACAGCCTGTGTCTTGCACTCGATTTTCAATTTCACCTTGTGGAGCTTGGCAATGGAACAAAAGACAGGAACAAGTGATGCTATTACTAAATGGGAGGAGTGTTGGAAGAGTTAATTGATGGAATTATGAAATTAATCCCTCCTCCTCCTCCAACAGTGCAGAAGCAAGTATCTGCTTAGTGTGATCATGTACACTTCTCTCCACAAGCTTGTACCTCTGGGACTCAGACAGTGAAACTCAGAAAGCAAGGTCCACACGTGCCACCGCCATCCTTTACGGCAGGTCTCACGACAACCTTTCTCATGTATCCTGGACACTCACAGGAAGGTATGGGAGGGAAAAGCCCCTAGAGTGATGCCTCCCGTGCTCTGCAGCAGGCCCTGCTGAGCATCACAAGGATGTTCCAGACAGGTCACACCTGCTCTACTTTATGTCAGCGAGGTCAGGCTAGAGGGAGAGGAGGGGATCCTGGTTGCGCCTCCAAGCTCTGACTCCTTTGCAAGAAAGAATCGAAAAAAAACATGCACCAAGTTGGAAACGACTCTCACCAGGGGCCTTGTGGGATACGGCTGACCATGTCCTATGCTGACAGTGGTCAGTCTCTCTCATACGTCAAACGAAGAATTTCCTTTGAGTTAACAGAAGATATTAAAAGATGAAATTAAATATCAAGAAACCTGCAGAGAGGAAGCTGCAAACACCTGCTGCACACTGCAGGCACACCTGAGATGGCACAGCCTTCGAAAGGCCAAACTCTGAATAGAAGCTGTTCAAGGCCCGGGACACCTGCACATGTCTTCGTTCAACTACACTCTTCCTGGGCCTCTGTAACACACCAGGAAGGATGTGGTCAAATAGCTGAAGGCCATGCTCCCACTCTCACTTATGCAAGACTTTTAACCTGAAGAGGTTTCCAAAGCTGCTAGAATGACCATGGCAAAGTAACAACAGCCCAAAGCCCTGCTGGGTCAGGGCATGAGAGCACGTGCAAGTAACAGCAGCCAGAGCCTGGGATGCAACGGGCCCAGGGCCTGTCCACACACCTGCCCAACATCTCAAGGTCAGAAGCCCAGGTCAACAGCAGAGCTCAGGCTAAGCACACCATTACCAAAACAAAGGCTTGGGATTTCAATCAAACAATGGAATAAGAACCAGAGCCAAAAGGAGCATTTCACCTCCTCTCCTCTGAAGGTTCTTGCACCAATCCCTGTACTCTTTCACCTGCTTTTTCTTCATCCTACTTGAGCAGAAGGCAGACTGGCAGTCTCACAAGGCCAAGCCACCAGGCAAAGTGTCCAAGGACAGAAAACTCCTCCCCAGAAAAGGACAAATAGTGCGGGTTGCCACACGGCTACCAGGCAAAGACCCAACTGGGTTCAGCCAGTGCTCCGCAGCAGGCTCATCCTCCCATGAGGAACGCACACTGCATTTTCAGAAGTGCACGTCCTGGGACTATATCACAACCCCAAGCAGCTTCCCAGCAACAAGATCCTTTACTATTGGTCAGCTCAGGTGTGCCTTTAAAACTCAGTTATTTCCTTCTCTAAGCCACAACTGAAAGACTTTTTGGTGGCCTTTCTCAACACTCTGGGTAAGCTGATGGCCAGAAGAAAGTTCTAGACAGAACTATTTCTTGACACGAAAAGGTTAGTTCATGTAGGACCAACGGGCCATGTGGAAATGATCACTGGGGGGACCTTACCTCCTCTAGTCATAGGCCCAACTCTACCACTGCTTAGGTTTACTTCTGATAGAGCAGCTTGAGGAGCAGCCCAAGCAGAGGTCACCATGCCCTTCTAGGCCCATAGCAGGTAGTCCTCACAGGCCCCTTTGGGCAGAGACGGCAGGAAGTGGATGCACCCAGGGCCATACTGGAGGCATGGTACACACCACCCGGAGACAGGCAAGGAGAGGTCTCCAGCAAAGGTGAAAAGGAAGGTTCCAAGAGCATGACTGCAGCATCAAACCAGACCTCCTGACGGGCTTCAGAGCCCTCTCTTATGCCCTACACCATACTGCCTTACAGCTGGGTTCTAACAGGTTGGCAAGGGGTGGCGTGTGGGGCCAGGGGTCAGGACCCAGGGCCATCTGAGTAGCAGAACCCTGCAGGTGTTGCTGAGTTTTAGGCTTTAGACTTTAATGTGGGGGATTGGAGATGGAGGAGGTGACATCAGAGGGTGAAGAGGAACCTGACCAGACCTGCCGGCGGAGAAGATCACCCCATTAGCAGTGGTGGGAAACGACTCAAGCAGGACGAGAGTGCATCGAAGGCACCTCCGGCTGCTTGAGCAATCTCCACAGAGGCAACAAGAGCCTGCCTGAGGATGAGGTGTGGAGAGATTAAAAGGGCCAAATGAACACAATCTGATGATTGACTGGGCGTGGGTGACGAAGAGCATGAGAGGGGACCTGCACAACTGAGCAGGGTACTCTTGTGCTCTAGGAAGGGGGCACTTGTAGGCAGGTTTCAGGGTGGGTCAAGATCATGAGATTGTCTCCATATCGTCCCTGCACCAGATCCCCAGATCCTAACACAGCACCTGACCCTAGTGGGCTCATTCATTAACAAAAGCAACACGACCTACCAGGAGGAAACAGCTTAGGGAGTCCAAGCGAGATGCGTGGGGCCTGATGTGCTACCGCTAAGAGCAGAGGTACAACCCAAGACTTGCAGAGACGACATGTCTGTGTTTTCTAGTGCTAAGAGACACGGAGCCCATTCCAGTTCCATAACAGGCTGGAAACCTAAAGGTCCTCCCAAGCGAGCCCTGAAGTATACATTACTATACATCAAGAAGAAACCGCTTCCAACCACCTGCTCTCAGAAAGTTCTACAGGTAAGAACTGGAAGGAGAAGAGTCTGCCCTCCCGCCAGTGTCTGCAATGCATGTTTACACTTCAGGGAATTTAGAAGGCATCACTTGTAGCCCAAGCCAGGTGAAAAAAGTGACAGAACATGCGGCTATTACAGTGTATCACACGCTTTAAAGAAATATCAACTCTGTTTCCCAACATACTTCACATGAGAAACAGAGTTACAAGAAAAAGTGTACTGTAACAACTCCCAACACCTAGCAGTTGTGGTTATTCCAAGGACTCTACTGCATGTAACAACCCTCATACCCCGGCAAATCCTTCTTTTTTAAACTGGGGGAAAAAATCGTGCAAGGAAAATTTATCCTTTAAGTCTTAAAATACTGACACACAACCCACACATAAATTATTTCCAGACGCTCAGAAAAGCCCAAAATGGCCAAAGGGCTGCGTCAACAGCATCACACCTGAACAGCCTCACCTGGGGCAATTCCAACCCCACACACACACCACCTTTGCTTTCATTCCTCGCCGTCTGTAGGTGTACTAAATATAAGTAAAGCCTCTAATTCCCTCCAGGCGGATGTGGAAGTATTTAAAATAATAATGGCATCTTCCAAAGAATAGATATATATGACATATCTGTTTTTTTCTTTGAATTAAGCCAATATGTATATACTACGCTTATGTTCACTGCAGCACGAAATTAAAGCACACCCCCCCCATGAATCACCTATAAATTGACAGTTAAATTGTTTTAAATGAAATAAAAAACGTTAATATTTACCTTCGACGTGATCTGAGTTCCTAGTAATGCTAAATTATTCTGCAACTTAACTTAATGAAACTCCACACTTACCTACGCCCCACTTTAACAAGGGGTTCCTCACTTGCCCGGAGGCGGGGTGCAGGGGGAGAGTCGATTTCCCTTTCCAGTCTCAAGAGTAAAAAAGACAAATACCTACAGGTCCTATTCAGCAGCCCCTTTCTTGCATTGTTACTTGCAGGATCTGGGCAAGTCACTCCATTATAAAAGAGTTTCATATTAGCAAGAAAAACAAAAAACAAACAAAAAAAAACTTTCAGAGCAGAGTCGGGCCTTGGCCTTCAACATGCATCCTCCAAAAGAAGCCCGGGCGCCGTTAACCCGTGTCTGCACCGCGGGCGCCGGCCAGGACCATGGTCCCCGCCCCCGCCCCCGCGGCCGCCCGGTGCACTCACCCCTGGATGCCCGGGCTGTACGCGCGGCTCTTCCACGGGGTGCCGGGCCGCGGCGCCTGGGCCCCGGGGCCGCCCTCTCCGCTGAGAGCAGCCGCGCGGCTGCCGGACAGCAGGTAGTTGAGGCCGTAGGTGCTGGCCTTGTTCTCGCGTTTCCGGCGACCGGGGTGGAACTGGTGCTGCGACGGGGAGCCAGCGGGCGCGGGGCCGCGCGGCCCGGGGTGCCCGTTGGCTGTGCCGGGGGCGCTGGGCGCGCCGTCGGCGAAGTTGAAGAAGGAACCGCCGCGGCCGCCGCCCGGCCGGCCCAGCGAGGCGCTGCTGGAGGACGACGACGAGCAGCCGGGGCTCTCGGTGCCCGACTCCGCGTTGGACGAGGACGACGACGAGGACGACAGCGACGGAGACTTGTGCAGGCGCCGCGCGCCCTCGGCCGCGGGCCCCAGCGCCGTCAGCAACGCGGGGGGCAGCGCCGCGGGGGCGGCGGGGCCGGGAGGCGGGGGCGACGCGGCGGGCAGCGCGGGGCCCAGGCCGCCCGGAGCCGGGCGCCGAGAGCCCC